>NC_143553.1:92516944-92826388 GCF_054136105.1 Typopeltis vanoorti
CAAATGCTGCAAAATATATGACAATATAATGAACATGTTTGGGTACTGGGCCCAATGGCAATCAAAATAATGTTGTATATCCCCACTATTTAGACTTGTTTAGATGTATATCCCCATTATTTAAGACTGCACACTATTGCTACCAGGAATTTCCTAGTGGGCTACGTGCAAATGGGTCTAAATATCTGCCACATTTTTTTAATTTTGTTTTATGTTTTTAAAATCATTCAACCATGATTTTTATTCAGAAAATATACAATTGTAAATAAAAATGTTTCTCAAACATGCAAGGTAAATGCAGCAAAATACACATATGGCAACATAATGAACATGCTTGGGTAGCAGACCCACAGCAAGGAGAATAAAGTCATATATATCCCCATTATTTAAGACTTGTCTTGCACACTATTGTGCAACTGCATATTGGCTATTCATTAATTTGCTTACTTTGTGAGTAAACAGGTACATTTATGGCTGCTAAATAATAGTAATAACCAGTGCTTTTGTGCTGGTACACCTTTATATCAACTATGATGTGTGCCATACAAATGTGGTATATTTAGAAATTTGTGATATTCAGTAACTTTTTTATATATTTATCTAGTATACAAATAACCTTTTTCTATATCTGAAATACATCAGTGTCCAAAAGCTAAGGATGAACTACATTATACCTGTATATGAAAAAATTTTCATGACTATAGTCAAATGTGGACATAAATTTTGTGCCAGCATACATATTAATAAACTATATTATACAAAAAAATGTGTTATAAATTTTGTACAAATTAAATTTCAATACATTTTTGGTGAAAGTTACAAATCTCCTAAGGACATGGTAAAGGAATTAATGTACAGTACTTACAGAAAACTATGATGAGAAACATTTCACTATGGAATATGTCCATCCTGAACTGCAATGCAGCTCTCACAATATCATACCATGCTTAGTATGAAGTGATTCAGAGGCAAACTGGCTCACTTCTCCTTCTTCAGAGCAAGGATAAGGCCTAGTTTATTTGTTCTCTGGAAGGGAATTTTGAGCAGAAATTAGTTTCCCTATTGCGTCCAACATGTTCTATGGGGGTTGAAATCTATGGAGCATGCTAGTCACTCAATTCAATCATCCTTGGTCTTCAGAAGTATCTCCACTGCTCGTGTACAATATATGATATGGCACTGTCATCCGTAAACATGAATTTTTCACCTACAGCACCATGAAACAATTGAACTTCATTGCAATATCATTCGCCAGTCATAGTCCCTTTATCTAGCACTTGTAGCCCGGTGCATCTGTTAATCATAATGCCTTCCCATACCATGTTTGGGAAGGAAACCTTGAAAGGGATAGATACAGCACTGTATCTATTCCTTTCAAGAACATTCCCACAATGGTAAACAGTATCACATTCACACCAGATAAAGAGTCATCTGAAGAAAGACTAAAACGAATCATCTGTGAGGAGTACATTGGCCCACTGGTGCCTTGTCCAATTTTTATGGATACAACACCATTTATCCATACAGAGCATCTGAAAAGATGCTCTATATGGATAAAGAGATGGAGATTGCAGGTCTTTGGGCATATAGGCCTATTGTCATAGACATCAAATGTGTACTTCTTAGCAAATGTGTGGAGCACATTCCATTGGTTTGAAACACTGTCCAGAGCCTGGATACATTATGAGATTCCAAACTCTCTGGTAATAATTCTGACACTTCAAGCTATTCAAGGATTTTTTCCACATGAAATCATTTAGATGATGTCTGAGACATTACATGACATTCAAGTTTGCAACTTTATTCCTTCACAAAAAGAGCTTCCTTCAAACACAATTTGCTTAGCACCGCCTTTACCTTTTATCCTATTGAGAGTGCCTACCACATGACCTATTTGTGCACAATTTAAAAATTCGAATGTGTACCTGCTTTCTACTTGAAATCAGTAATACTGTAATACAAATTGCCATAAGTTGATTCATCTGAATTTGTGTTTATATTTTTCAAAAATAATGTTCATCCTTAGATTTTGAATACCAGTGTATTTCCATCACTATGGTTGCTTAAGATTAGTAGACAATGCCCTGGATACCCAACACAGGATATCTGCTGGAAAAAAGTCACTTTGCTCCACCACAGCAAATTTAAATTTGAGAGGAATTCTATGAAAACTTACAAACTGTTTTGAATTGCCTACCAAGGAGAGACATACTTTACATTTTAGGGGACTTAAACTCACCAGAAATGTTTTGGGAAGGAGTCAAGGTGATAATACAGGATACAGCGAAGAAGTATCTCAGCCCAATAAGAAGAAGCCCAAGAGACCCATGGATATCAGATTCAACATGGGAACTAACCAAAAGAAGGCAGTTGGAAAAACAAAGAGACACAGGGACTGAAGAATACAAGAGATTACATAGAGGTCAGAACAAGGACAAGTTTTATACTAATAAATGGGAAGAAATAGAGTTCCAGATGAGGAGGCACAATTATAAAAGAATGTTTTATTTAGTTCGTGACTTAAAGCACAAGTTTATGCCTAAATCGAATGTCATCAAAGACAGGAATGGAGCATTACTAACAGAAGAGTTGGAAATCAAAAACAGATGGAAAGAATACTGTGATGAACCGTAGATCAGAGTGGATAAAGAAAATGCGGAGCCCTCTCACCAGGAAAATTTTGATTTGGAACCTCCTCCACTTAGGCATGAAGTTGAAAGAGCAGCTTAACAGCAATAAGGCCCCAGGTGAAGATGAAATCCTAGCAGAGTTAATTAAGGCCACAGGGGACGGAGGGATAAGAGTGCTTCATAGATTGATTACAAGGATATGGGAGACAGGATCATGGCCCTGGAAGAAGTTGGTTTTCATACCGCTACATAAAAAAGGTGATATGAAGGCTGCAAGAATTATAGAACTATTAGTTTAATATCTCATGCAAGCAAAATTTTATTGAAGATCATGCTAAATAAGATTGAGGCCAAAGTTGAGGCAGAGATACCCGAGGAACAAGCAGGTTTTAGGAAAGTTAAGGGCATCGAGATCAGATCCTTTGCCTCAGACAGATCATAGAAAAATATAAAGAATTCAGACTCCCTCTGGTAATGTGTTTCTTAGACTACTCTAAAGCTTTTGACTGTGTTGAGCATGTAAAACAGTGGGAAGTAATGTAAAGAATGGGTTTTCTTCAACACACTATCAGGTTGATAGCCAACTTGTATAGGGAGCAAGAAGCCACAGCAAGAACAGGTGTTGGATTGACTGACTGGCTTCAAGTTGGAAAAGGAATTAGGCAAGGATGTTTACTTTCTCCTCACTTGTTTAGTATATGCGGAAGACATCATGCGTGAAGCATTGGATGAGCTCAAGACAGGAATTAGGATAAGAGGTAGATTGATCAGTAATCTGAAGTATGCTGATAATACAGTACCCCTTTGTAATGACATGGAAGAACCAGGACTAATTCTTGACAAAGTTAACAAGATCAGTAATAACAGAGAACTTCAACTCAATTATAGCAAGACAAAGATTTTGGTTCTCAAAGGAAATACAAACAGAGAAGCTCTTGAGAAACAAGTGTACTTTAATGGAGAAAGACTTGAGGAAGTCAGCAAGTCTGAGTACGTCGGATACATTATTAATGTACAGAATTGCTATTCAGAAGACACCAGAAAAAAGGTTAGGAATGGCTGAAACATTTTAGAAAAGTCAGAAACTTGTCTAAAATCTGGAAGGATGGGTCTATCTCCATGGGAACAAAGTTCAGGATTTTGAATGCAGTTGTTTTTTCAACAGCGACTTATGGATATGAGACTTGGAACCTAAAGAAGTCAGAAACGGATATCTGCTTTTGAGATGTGGTGCTACAGAAGGCTGTTGAGGATATCATATACTGAAAAGTGTACAAATGAATGGGTATTAGAAAAGATCAGTAGAACTTTAAGGATACTGACAGAAGAAAGTTAACATATTGGACACATAGAAAGGATGGAAGAGGACTTCTCAGAACAGTAATAGAAGGTAAAGTTCCTGGAAAAAGAGGAAGGGATAGACCATCAATGAGATGATGGATGGTGTGTGTGGAGTGACTGATCTTCGGAGAGTTGAGGCTGTCAGAAAAGCAAACTACATGGCGTGGCCTGGTGTGGCACATCACTGAGCACTGGAGTGACCATAAGGCATCTGTAGATGCCCAGTGAAAATAGAGAGAGAGAGAGAGAGGCTTTTCCTCAAATCTGCTGCTATGCTATCAATTTCCTGAAACAACACAATGCACGAGAATCAACATAAGCCTAAACACAAGGATTACTATTAACCACAGAGATTTATTTGCATGCAAGGCCCATAAGTTTGGTAAGTTAAAAACTGAAGCTATCAAGAGAACTCAATAGGTTAGCCTTCCTTAAATGGTGTAGGGATAACAAAGTCATTTTCAACTGTATAAAATTAAAATATCAAACAAGGTGTACATTTACAAGAGAAGCACCTTTGCCCTACAGGAGCAAATCAGCATGATGCGTGCTGTGCTTGCCAACATTAATGAAGTTAGCCGTACTATAAAAGAGGAGCTTTCCACCATGCTGAATGCTAACCTTTGAATGATCCTCTTAGATGTCTCAAATGCATCAGCTGCCAAAGAATTCAAAAAAGTAAAAAAGTAGGCACATCAACGGCAACTTAGCAAAAAATGTACTTATGCCTTCAAGACCACCAGAACACACCATTGTTAACCTATGCACTGCTATTCTTGAAGATGTCATCAACACACTCAGTTATGGCCAAAACTTCATCATGCACAGACACGTAAGAACCAAAGATTTCCAAACAGAGCATGGAATCTATAACTTTCCCACCAGTGATGCCAACACTATTAAGCTTGACGTAGCCAACACAATGTTACAGGCTGAACCTCCTACAAGCAACCTATCCAACAGAGAATTGAAAGCCTCTATACATTGCAGAAATAAATTAATAATCCTGAAAGTGGACAAGGGTAAAGCCACTGTCGTTCTGAACTATACAGGTTACAATTAAAAAAAAAAATGACCACCTTTCTTAAAAAACCAGTCCTCTACCACCCACTACATTATGACCCCCACTTACACACAGATCATTACCATCCATAAACTCCTAAAAAATGTCACTCCTAGTCAGCAGATGTGACTGACAAACTAAAACCTTAGAATTCCAGACTCCCCCACCCCCATATTTATGGACTGACAAAAATCCATAAAGACCACTATGCCCAATTGTAGATGGTATTGACTCACCACCTATAAACTAACCAAACATTTAGCCATAGTGCTTTGTCACATTTTATGGCTATTGTTTCCAACATTCTTAACATTGTTTTGTGTTTCTGTATGTCTAACATTATGGCTTTGTCAATTTGTGGGTATGTTTCTTTTTAAGAGCATGGGTGGGCTGCAATTTCTGTTTTTTAGTATTTTGTTTTCATTTTGGTTTTTACATTTTTTATTGCTTAAATATCATCAATGCCTTAAATAAACTGAGTAAAAAAAAAAAGCAACGATGTTATAATACTCCTTAAGAAAACAGACAAAACAACCATAAATATTTATAAGAAGAATATAGTGAATTAGCATAAAAAAGCAGTTGTTCAAAAATAAATTATGTACTAATATGCAAAAATAATGTTTAAATATTCATAATCTGTATAAATATTCATATAAATATGTGTAAGTAATTGCTGACCTTGTTGGCCAAGCGGTTAGTATGTCCCTAACAGGCTGCAGTTTAAAATCCTGCTGTAGGTATGGATGGAGTTTGTAATTGTCTTTAGGTGAGAGATAAATTTCACTGCCCAGTGTAAGACCATCACTATGATTAAAGTAGTTTGAAAAAAATTTAATTTGGTTTCTAGGGCAGACTCTACAGATTATGAAAAAATAATTGAAATACACAAAAGATATAAAAATATAATTTAATATAATAAAAATATAAAAAATAATTTATTATAAATAAAATAATATTGAATAATACTTCAACAATACTGGCATGCTGATAAGTGAGAGACTGATTTGGAGGAAAACTGACAGAATATTAATAATAATATAAACTTAAAGATGTAATGTCATAGTTTCCTGTACATTCCTAGAAGATACATATCAGGAAATTGATGATGATAAAAAAATAATAAATATCTTTGCAAAAATATAATTATAAAAATCTCTTAGCCATCCAAGGTTTACAACCTTGGAGGGCTAAGAGATTTCACGGGTTCTTCTTCTTTAAGTTCCATCTCCTATAGGTCAGTGACCAACTTGGCAAATTTTGAGCAATCCTCAGTCACTTTGAACAGTCCCTCAAAGTTCATGCCAGTCCACTGTCTATAATGTCTGCCAGCCAAGATTTTCTTCATCTTCCTTTTTCTCTTATTCCATTTATCTTCCCTTTTCTAATCAACTGATGTTTCTTATAATTTTTCATTACAAAGCAGGTAGGTGACCAAGATATGCAGTTTTTCTTCTTTTTATGGTATCTAAAAGTTCACGTGATTTTCCCAATTGTTCCAGTACTTCTCGATTGGATGTTTTACTGTTCATGGGATTTTTAACATTTGTCTGCAAAACCACAGCTCAAAGGCTTCAATTTTTTTTTTCCGATGCTGCCTTCAAAGTCCAAGTTTTTGCACCACATTGATTTCATCAGGAGAAAATTTTTTCTTGCCATTTCAATTCTAACTTTTATTTCCATTTCTGGATTGCATTCTTCATTCAATCAGCATCCAAGATATTTAAATTTTGTCACTCTTTCTATTTGTTTCCCATTTAAAGAAAGTCCTGAATCAAGAAATGGTTTCTTGCTTGTGATCATGAATTTGGTTTTGATATTTATTCTTAATCCCATTTTTTTTCACCCTCTTTGTTAACTAGTTTGAGAAGATTTTGAAGATCCTGAATATTGTCAAGTCAGGAGAACTGCGTCATCATCATATCAGATGTTATTGATGATTTCACTATTTACATTAATCCCTTCCTCTTGGTTCAATGAAAATTCATCGAAAAAACAGTTAACTGAAAGACAATTCATCAAACGACAATTAGTCGAAAATGCAATTCATCGAAAAACAATTTGCCGAAAATTTTAACTAAAATTTCATTAAATTGATCCAGCCAAAGCGGAATTGCTAATATCATTTCAAAACCTTTTTTCGAAAATATAATAAATTTAGTTTAATCCTTTATCCAAGTGTGAGCAAACAAAGTTTGCGCCTGAAAGTATCTTCAGGACTGGGGTAAGGTGGTACAACACCAAGCAACTCGTTGCAAAGGTGGAGCAAGCTACCAACACTCCTGTCTCAGTATCTCCTATAATGCAAAACATATCTCCTTGCGGATATGTCTAATGTTATGCATTAAAGGAAGGGCCACTACCCAGACTAGTTTCGACCTTTATTGAGGTCTCTTCAGTGGGAGCCAGGCCCAAGTTGAGATACCAGGCAGAAGCATTAGCAGGTCATCTCTACCTATAGGAGTTGCCAAATGGTGTGCCACCCTTTTTTAATAAATTACTCTGGATTTAGAGAAAGATGTTGAAAGTTTATTTTTCATAAAATATAATGGTGCGCCACCCTTTAAAAAAGGGTGGCACACCATTTGGCAACTCCTATAGGTAGAGATGACCTGCTAATGCTTCTGCCTGGTATCTCAACTTGGGCCTGGCTCCCACTGAAGAGACCTCAATAAAGGTCGAAACTAGTCTGGGTAGTGGCCCTTCCTTTAATACATAACATTAGACATATCCGCAAGGAGATGTGTTTTGCATTATAGGAGATACTGAGACAGGAGTGTTGGTAGCATGCTCCACTTTTGCAATGAGTTGCCCTGGTGTTGTACCACCTTATCCCAGTCCTGAAGATACTTTCAGGTGCAAACTTTGTTTGCTCACACTTGGATAAAGGATTAAACTAAATTTATTATACTCTAACCAAGTGAAAAATAAACTTTGAACATTTTTTCGAAAATGTTATGATAAAAGTGATCCATTTAGAACAAAAACTAAACCGTGCAGGCAGCTTCTTGTACCGACAACTTCTACTAATTCTGCTAAGTCAGAGAGTTATTGTAATACATAATTTGGACACATTTCTTTGTTGCCCTGAATATAGCTGAACTGAAAACTGGAACGGTTCGACATTTTCTTGTAAAAGTTTCAAATAGCGAATCTGAATCAGATTCGCTATTTGAAACTTTTATTCATCCTATAATAATTGCTGTATTGAAGTCGCATATTACTATTAGTAACAATAATAATAATAGAGCCTGCATAGGCTAGGCTTTTCCTCCTGGAGATAGGCAAATCAGTACCATGAACAGACATGAAACAGTTATCGGACAAGAAAGACAATAAGAAACCTTATTGTTCTATAATTATTCCCTATTAAAGTAGCATTGCTTTCTCACTCTGCAGGGTTCAGTATTTGTTCTAAATGGGTCAATTTTATCATAACATTTTTGAAAAGTTAATATTTTTGGTGAATTGTTTTTTTCTATGAATTGCATTTTCAACGACTTGTCGTTCAATTAATTGCTTTTTTGATGAATTGTCTTTCAATTAATTGCCTTTTCGATGAACTCTCCTGATACCCCTCCTTTTAGGATTTTGTGAAATATTGCTTCTGAGAATATGCTAAAAAGGATAAGCGACAGCACACATCCTTGCCTTATTCCCCATTTGATATTAATGGAGTTTTTAATAATGTCATCAACTTGAACAGATGCCTTTTGGTTCCAATATAAGTTTTCAATGATCCTGATATCGTTACCATCTAATCCAATTCTTTTTAATAATTCAATCATTTTAGTGTGTGTGTTTGACTTTGTCAAATGCTTTCTCGAAGTCAATGAAGCAAATGAATACTTCCTTGTTTTGGCCACTACATTTTTGGAATAAGATTTGAGAACAGAAAATGAGCCTCTCTCATTCCCAAACCATTTCTAAAGCCAAACTGGGTATCACTGATGGTGTCTTCACATTTTCTGTATATTCTTTTTTGAATTATTTTCAGAAACATTTTGAGAACATGACTCAGACTGATCATTCTATAGTCATTACAAGTTTTTGCATTTCCTTTTTTAGGTAGCATGAAGGTCGACTGTAACCAGTCTTGAGGGATTATGCATGTATTGTAGATCTCATTAAATAGCTTTACTAATATAGTAATATTGTCACCTTCTAATAACTTTGCTATTTCTGCTAATATTTTGCCATTTTTAGCTGATTTCAGTGCACATTCTACCTCTGATCTTAGAATGCATGGACCTTCCATCTAAGTATTTTCCGAGTCTTATCTGTTATCAGTAAAGAGTTCTATATATTTCATCCATTCTTGTATTTTATCATCCTTTTCGGATATTATTTCTCCTTTTTTTTTTGTTATGAAGGATACATAGTTGTTTTTTCTTAAATATACCTGAGGTCTCTTTCAGCTTTTTGTGCAGGTTAAAAATGTCCTGTTTTTTTTGTAAAAATTCTATTTCTTTACATTTTTCATTCATCCAGATTTCTTTTGCTGCTTTGATCTTGTCTTTAATAATTTTCTGAACCTCTTTATATTTTGTTGGACTATGATTTTTGTGTCTCATGGATCTGTGTTGATCCATGAGAGACAGAATTTCTCTGTGTCAATTATCCAATCTTTCTTTTTTACTGCTCTAGGACAATATTTGCACATTTCTCTATGAAGACAGATTTTAATTTTCCCATGATGCATCATGGGAAAATTAAATGCTTCATGACGCCATCATTCTTGATAAGTGCTATCTCTTGATTCAGATCTTAACTCAGTTTTTTTTTCTTAACTTTCGGTTTTTTTTAACTTTTCTAGATCAAACCTTTTTTGTTAATGTTTCTTAAGATTAATTAGTAAGTAATCAATTTGGTTTCTGATTATATTTCATGGGTTGCATTATTAAAAAAGCATAATGCTGTATACATCATGCAAAAAAGACTTAACAAAATGAGTAATGAAGATGTTCTTAAAGAAATAGCATCAAAAAAGCAATTTTTTTTAAAAAAACATCATTAGCCATTTTCTGTCCACTGCCAGAAAGGACCCCCCCCCCCCCCCAATGTCCTCCATTCACTCCTATCTTAAGCCTTTCTATGCCCCACTGAGTTCCTGCCATCTCTTTAATCTCATCCTCCCATCTCTAGGATACTATTCTGATATCAACTCTGCCCATTTTTGAGTGTTACTTCTTGAAATATGACTGCCCTTTGCCATTTGGATCTTTTAATGGCTGTTATAATGTTTCTCACCCTAGTCTGAGCTCTAACCAAATATTGTGCTCTCTATCTAGAATATTAACACTGAAAATGATCTTTCCATTTTCCTCTGGGTAATCCTCAACTTTGTCAATTTTTCAATGATGACAATAATATAAAATAAAAATAAAACAAAATAAAAATAATTTTTTTTATATATATTGCTCCCACCCATGAAAGGTTATTTGCAAATCTATAATACATTTTGTAACGTAAGTGGGTTAAAAAATGTTTTCCCCTATTTTTATCAAATTTATATATATATATATATATATATATATATATATATATATATATTTGTATTTTTGATTTTTTTTTTCATAATCTGGAAACCCTACTCTAGAGACCAAACATGGAACTTTTTCAAGTAACTTCAGGCTTCCAATAGTCTGGTTAATATTTCATTTAAGGCTGTTCTAGATTAAAATTTTAAATGAATTAAAATATTTTGTAAGAGACAGTAATAATAGCTATTGAGCATTCAGAAATGTTAGAGAAAGTACTATAGTTTTGGGAAAAAAATAAATAAAATAATATGTAAATAAAAAATAAGCAATCTTCTATTTCTCCAGATAAAGCTTACCACTGAAACTTTTCTAAACTTGGATATTATATGATATGTTTAAAATTTTGTTTATTCTAGTAAACATGAAACAAAAATTTTCCATTATGTTGATATTCTCGAGCAATGTTTAAAATATAATGAGGAAAAAGAAGAAAACTAAATGAAACTGTTTAGAGACAAATTCACTATATTTCCAACTCCATGTTTTTGAAGGATAATGAATTTTGCCATGAAAGATTTACTAACTTTATGTATTACAAATTGAGAGAAAAGAATGTTATAATGAGCACTTTGTATTCATTTCTTGACACCATTTATAAAGTTAAAAATAATATTTTTTCCATGATAATGATCTGAACGTAGTTTCATTTAGAAAGATGTCTTCTTTCTCAACCCTTGACTGCATCCTATATATAGCAATGATGTGCTATAGGTTCTATTACGTACGAGATTAGTATTTTCATTCACAGTGCAACACCAACTGAATAAAGACCATTATAGGTTTGTTCTAGTTGTCTACCAGAGGAATTTGTTTTTAGGCTTTCTTCACCAAGTTGCATGTTAGTCAATCTATGGCATACATGGTAGGGTTTTAATGTTGCATCTCAATTGTTTGCCCCCCCCCTCTTCCTTTTCCTGAAAGCTTTAGTCTAATGAAAGCAGCTCACTATACTGAAGGCTAAAAGACCTGACTGCCTATCTATCTTCAAAACTTCAAAAAACTTTAGGGAATAAAAGCCTTTAGAGAATTTTTATTATTATTATTTTTAATCAAGTCAAATAGTAAGATACCAATTATTATTATTACTTGACTCCTCCAGGGAGTCCAAAGACTCATCAAGGTAGGGCACCTACTCTACAGCCCTGTCTCCACCACTCAATCTACCAACTATAACTAACTGCAACTACTCCAACGCCATCTACCATCCATCACCACTACTAGTATTTCTACAGACAATCACAAACAACCATGTCTACGGTGGGATTCTAACCCACAGCCTTTTGGCTGGAGAGCGGATACGCTAACCACTTGGCCAACCAGGCCGGCATCCACAAAAATTCCTGACTTGTTTTTTTAAGAGATTCTTCTAAGAAATATTATTTCTCAGTTGATGTGTCTCGTGCTATATATTTAAATTTTAAACCAATTCTACTTTTTCATTTTCCATCATTTCTTGTTACTGGGAATTTTTTTATTTATTTTATGCTTCATTTCATCTCTCTGAATGTACATCAAATAACTTACCCCCCTCCCCCCCATCCACATGATGTTTTTTTTAAATGTTTACATACTTTATATTCAATACCTTCATGATAGTTAAACCAGTTAGTGTTTCTTTGTATGTTTTTTTATTTGTTAATAACTAATTAAAATCCAATTTCTTGTAATAAGTATTAGCAATCCTAAAGTTAACTTTAAGAACTGTCAACTATACATGAATAAAGTGTAGTTCGACCACAGATGAGAGAACCCTCAACACTTCTGTACATGACAGAAGGCAAATCTATTCCGATAATGGAGTAATCAATCCATTTCATGGGATGAGTGTTTATTATTACATGTCGGAAAATTAGCTTTTCTTTTATGAGCATTCTAGTTTTCAAAGTGGTAACTATTTTGCTTGTATGATGGTTGGAAAATATTATGTATAAAGCATGTGATTTTGCATGTTGGTGATGAATTCGTACATCCCTTATTCTTGTCTTTCCTTTAACATGAATTGATTCTTCTTGGCACTATGCAGCTGCAGTTCTCAAAACTGTGGGCAGATTGTAGATTAGCACAGTATTTTTTTATCTTTTTAATCTTTTATTCAACTGTTCTGAAGTCCAAAGAACATTTTTATATGTGCTAAAAAAAATTTAGGAGGGCTGTGTGAAGAACAATTTCCCATAAAATGGATAACTTAAGCCCACTGAATCTATTCACAAGGCAGTAATGGCATGTTCAGCAAGTCCATATTGCTCTAGCTTATGAATCTGATACTGCATTATTTTATGGAATGGTTTGAACAGTGACTACTCTAACATCCATCCTATAATCTCAGCATGGTACAGAGACATGGATATCTTTACCATGGCAAGGTTCTTTCCCTCTGTCTGAACATCAAGACTTTTCCACAAGATCACTCTGCTCATCCTTGCATACTTGAAACTGAAAAGGGTAAATGCATTTCCTTCCTTGACCTGCTTATGTTTCATACTTCCAGATGGGATTCTTCAGTTTCCTGTCTTTAGAAAGAAAACCTATACTGGACTTTATATCCATATATACCACCACCACCACACACCAATTTCCTTGGCATCCTTCCATCCTTGGCAAAAATCGGAAACCATTAAATCTTTTATTCATTAAGCTTGTTTTCTGTATTCACTAAGCCATTTCTAATACAAGAAAAAAGATTTTATCAAACCACCTTGTCTAACAGCTTCAGTCTTTGGTAAATAAGGTTATTAACAGTTATGGATTCACATGGTCTCTGGTCTCCTAAGAAGTTGTTAACCATATTGCCATCTCTTATATCAAAGGTCTCTGAATGAATCTCCAAATTACTTAATTCCATTGGTCTCAGATGGGCTTTTCACTCGATTAATAAACTTCCTCCTTTGGCCTACCCTAGTGTCTATCAGATACCATGTGCTTGTGGTTTATCATACTTCAGCCAAACTGCCAGATAGCCATGCAACTGTTCATTATAATGAACATCTGAACTAGTGTTTCTCAACCTTTCTTGAGTAATTGCTCTCTAAAAGACTTTTTTTTTTTTAGTTAATTTTTTTACTATAATTTTCCTCCTATAATTTCCTAGAATCAATATAGTATTTTCTGGGTTTACTGTGCTTTTTTCATCATCTCAATTATGAAATCAATTAGGAACAAAGAAATCATTATATTAAAGCAAGACTATGGGGAGGCTAGCGATTTTCTCATTCCTACTAGATGACATATATGAAACATGGTGATAAAAAAGCAGTATATCTTTTATGCAATGCCTATATTGCCTATGAACCACAGGCAATGTATTCTCTATATAGCATGCATCAAAGGGATATTTATTATTTATTCATGATTTTAAAAGTTATTTAACAGATACCTATTTGTTTATTAACTTTCATCTCATAGCATTACATGCAAGTTGGTGTTATTCCTAATATTTTTTGCACCAAAAACTAATTTCCTCTTTCCATTGAGAATCACTGATTACAGTATATTAGATTCTACAAGTTGGAACAATCTGAACTTGATGAACATGCCATTTTCTCCAATCACAGGATTTTGTAGAAAAAGACTAAAGTCCTGCATAAAAGCTATTTTCTATGGAGTAGTTACAAAAAGAGAGCTGTGAAAACTTGCTAAACTATTCCAAGTTGAATAGATCTAATGGGCTTAAGTTATCTTCTTTATGGAAGATAACTTAAGATCATCAGAAGGTGTTATGGGAAATTGTTCTCCTTCATATAGCGCCCTTGCTAGTTAATTTTTTTTTTATAGTATGAAAATGTCATTAGTGTGGCTGACATGTAAATTTTATGCTATTAAAAATTATGCCTACTTATGTTTCAATTAGTCAACATATTTCTGGGCTTTACAGAGAGCCTATTTCAAGGCAATGTAATCTCTATAGCAAGCTATTAGTGGCTTGCTATAGAGATCAAATGCATTATTGAATTAGACTGCTCAAGAGGCGTAGGGTGGCCTAGGTAATTACTACATCTCTTAAGGGCATGAGTAATCCATTCACCACAAGTTACCAGAAATAAGTGCTGAGCGAATTTTCAGCCTTGTTCAAAATACATTCAAAACATTATTTCATTCACTATCACAGCAGTCTCCAACGAATGTAATAAAGAAGTTTTATTTTCAACCAGGAGATAATATCTTATTTAATTAATTTAATAAGTTAATTCCTTCATAGTCTGTTTGTCCCTGCTAAAAGTTAGTTTGCACGGAGCATGAAGATACTCTCAAAGAGTATCTTCAAGTCACACTGTTTATCTTTCACCCTGTGTATGTAGATTAATTTTGAATTAGTAGTCCAATATTCTCAAACATCTTATTTTGCATAACTTGCAAGTCATCACTATTCTTATAAATATCAGAGATGCCATGAAAGAAAAGAAAAAATATATATATATATATATATATATATAATTTAAGAAGACTGATTTTCATTTGTTTCAAGAGTAATATAAAAATGGAGGAAAACTCGTGTAAAAAAACTTTCATGATATTTTCACCTAAGTGTCATAGGAATCTTCAGTACAGGATCAATGGCAATTAAACTAACAAACTATAATAAAGCACTGCCTAAACAGCTAATGTAAGATAACTGAATATGGTCAATAATTTCCTAACTTAAAAAAAAAATAATATACATACACACATACATAAAGTTAGGAAAGATCAGCAGATTTAAAAAGTACTATCTCCCACAAAAGGGATAGACGTAGACTGTTGGATCTGTTTAAGTTATGACAATGAAGAAAAAGTTTCACACCTTTCTTTTTATAGACATTCTATGAGGAAACAACTTTTATAAAGGACTCGTCTTGTTCCAATAAACTATGTTTAGTATTGATAGCATGCTCCACAAGTCCGGACTTTTCAAGCTCATGGTATTTAACTTAAGACTTGTGTTTTTCTTGACAAATCAAAGTAGATCTTCTGGTTTGGCCAAAATAAGATAACCCACAAGAGCAAGGAATCTAGTAGATGCCTGGAAAACCTAGAGACGGAAGCTTGTCCTAAGGAGATGGGAGAAAGTTGGAGATTTTTCTGATGGGGTGAAAGCAACAAAAATATTTGGTGGTTTTAAAACTTTTGCTATGCATTCAGAAATGCTCCACACATAAGGGATATGTGGATTTGAGTGGTGGAGATGGAAAGTTGTAGAGTAGGTGCCCTCCCTCGATGAGTCTGTGGACTCTTTGGAAGTGTCATGTATCCATTTTCCATATCAGAAGTACAGATACTATAACTGTTAAAAACTTTTCTGAAAAGAATCCTTAAAACCATTTTATTATTATTATTACATGACACCTCCAAGGAGTCTGCAGACTCATCGAGGGAGGGCACCAACTCTACAACTTTCCATCTCCACCACTCAAATCCACTAACTACAGCGAACCACAACTACCATCATCTACACCAACTCCACCTATTGTCCACCACTAGTATTTTTACTTACAATCAAACATCCATGCCAGTGGCAGGATTCAAACCCATAGCCTTTTGATTAGAGAGCAGATATGCTAACCACTCGTCCAACCAGGCTGGCATTTGATAAAAAAGGTGGACTTAATATGTTGTATTTCTGTAAAAGTTTGTCTGAAGAACATAAAGAATGGCACAAAATCTTAATAGTTCTAGCCTTTTGACTAGGATGGCAAGATTCAGCATGAATACAATGGCCTGTATGAGTCTTGTTCCGAAATACTGAAAATTGTAAGCTTCCACCTGGTTGACAAAGAATTAGAAGATTTAAAAAGGCTAAATAGTTATTTACTACTTCTTCTAAGGTGAACTGGATCCTGCAATGAAGTGCATTTAATTTGGAAAGAAACTGCCACAACTCAGAGGAAGAGCCATTCCAGATTGCATAAACACCCACAAATCTGTACCAACATGTAGGTCTAGGTGAAATGCTATCGGAGATATGCTGTTCAAATTGTTCCGTGAAAAAGTTGATGTAATCTTATTTTAACAATCCACAATGTAAATTAGCTAGGGGTAATTATATACTTGAACATTTTACATGATGAAAAGGGTTTTTAATAGTGTTATTTAAAAAAACAGTTATCTTGAAAAGATGAAGTCTAAAACCGAATCACATTATTGACATGACATTGTGAAAAGTTAGTTTGGCTCCACTGCTGGTGATGACTATTTTTGGTTGTTTTCATAAACTTCATTATTTGGCTTTCCTATTGAATTATTTTTATGGATAATTTGTATAAATCCACCCTTCATTATGGACAACAACTGAAAGGAAATGCAAAATATGTTTTTTAAGTTTTTTGAAGTGCAAAACTAAAGGCAAAGTTAAGGGTCCAGAAAGTATTAAAAACACTCGAGAAAACAGTTCAGCTATGTCATCAACTAAAAACAAGGATGTGTTCCAAGACAAGTGGCTCAAAGAGAAGGTGGAGTTATATTTTATAATGTATAAAAAACATCCTGAGGCTGGGGACAGAAATATATTCAGTAATGTACAAAAAACATCCTGGGGCTGAAGATTTTCAGGCCCTTTTAAAGAGGAAAGATTTAAATTTCACGAGACATTAAATTTTCACAAAAATGCTGTAATACATCTCTAATTACTTTCCAAATAAAGAGAGATTCTAAAATATTTAAATGCATGAAGTGCCTTTTTTAATAAAGCCTATTATAAAGCTAAATTCAGTAAACCATTTAATTTCCAAAACTTCACAGGGTCAGTAGTAGAACAGTATCAAAATGAAACGAATGTAAAGAATTTGTGGCAGCTATTGCTGATGTCATTAAACAAAGCTTCCAGTAGTGAGTCTTCTAGATACTTCAAATGATGAGAAACTCATCCATTATTATGAGAAGCATAGATAAAAATCAAGAGATATTTGTTTATATAATTCCTCTCCAAAACTCAGTTGCAGTGGACTTTGATATATTAGAGCAGTGATTTCCAAACTGTGTGCTGGGGCACTGCAGCACACAATTTATTTAGTGCAGTGCACTAATTATGATCTATTTATTCAATGATTTGATTGTAATATTTGATTCAAAATATGTACTCATTTAATACTTTTTTACATAAATTGTTTGTGAATTTGAAATATGTGTTTCATTTATTTATTTTTTTTTAACTTACCAACCTAACTGTACCAACTGTTAGGTTGGTAAGTTCTATAATAATAGGCCTATGTTCTGACTTTTGGTGCCATGGAAAAATCCTGATACACTAAAGGTGCCATGAACTGAAAATGTTTGGGGACCACTAGACTAGAGAGCGAAATGAACAAACGTTTCCTGCCAAAAGACTAGTAATTAGTTAAAAGGCACTGGAACAGAAGTATAATTCTTCCAACCCATTCTAAGAGGTTTGTTGCCATACTGGATATCATATAGAAGTTTAATCCTCCATCTTTGGAGGCTTGAAGTGGCTTGAGAGGTTCATGTTTGGTCTCTAGAGCAAGGTTTCCTGATTATCTAACTCTTATCCTATGGTAATGTACAATAGGTTTCATTGGTTATACCAGCCTACAAGCAATGATCAAAACTAATTACACTTTTGTCATTCTTGATCTGTGTTCATTTAAAAAAAGGAATGCAGTGTGCTATACTATAATTAAACTGCAGTAGTATCACATAACTTTTATGGTGAAGCCCAAAGACAATGTTCATACACAGCCAAACCTGTAGTGAGTATGAATGAACAGATAAAAACAATGTGCTAAATTCAAAATCTAACAACAAAAACTTTCTTAACATTGCAAATACGGCTCAAAAAGTATACAACATTCAAATTATGTAAAAGCTGCTATACAATATAATTATAAATACGTTCATTTCAGTTATATAATCAACAGCTAAATAATACTTAAACTATCAAAATAGAAATTGAATTAAACAGCACTAACATATCAAAAAAAGATTCAACCTTATTATAGTCCTATATATAGCATATTAAGAAAAATATAAATCTTCATATATTTATGAAGATTTATGTCACCTGTCATCTCTATAATTATCAAATATATCTTTCACTCTCATCAAATTCAGAACTGCACACTTTAAATTACAAATGCACTATAGATTTCCACTTGCAGGACTACTAGAATTTTCTAAATAGTTTTTTAAAACAGTTTTTCCTGTATCTTTTGCAGTTTTTTTTGCAATTCCTTTGACTCCAAGTGAACTAATGTTATGGGTAGTAAGAGCAATATTTCCTACAGCCTTAACAGCATTATCCACAACTCCACCAACTTCACTGCCATACCTGTAATACAAAAAAAAAAAAGTTTGTCAAAAATAATATTAAAAAAAAAACTAATTTAAATAAACATAAATACACTTTATTAATCCTCCAGTTATTATTAAAGAATCATCAGAGTGTACTTTGACTCACTGTAGGATAACTCCTACAGCATTCACCAGAGACATCACTCTTATTATACAGATATTTCCATGGAGTCAAAAAACTCATTGCAGGAGGCTTACACTAACCATTATTCACACTAAGCCTAACATACCTCTCCTTAAATTCATTCACTGGTGGGGCACTCACAACTATCCTGCCAATTAATTTTACTCATTCATCACTCTCTGAACAATCCAAGAAAAAAAATCCTACAAATTATTGCAACTTCCAAGGGTGACCCCTAGTTCTCTCCCTACTCACAATGTATAAAAATTTTCTTTTGTGTCAATCTTATAGAATTCCTTTAATAACTTATAAGTTTCTATCGTGTCCCTCTCCTCCACCTGTCAGCTAAACTCTAACACTTTCAATCTATTCTCACAAGGAGCATTCCACAGACCTGTCACCAGCTTGATCACTCGTCTCTGAATCCTCTTCACTACCTACCTACCTCCAGATCCTCAAGAAATCCAGCTGACTAATCTTCTTCTTCTTCTTCTTCTGCAGCTTCTCCCACTTAAGTGGGGTCATTGTTTATTATGAGTCTCCTCCACACCTTCCTGTCTTGGGCTGTCGCCACATCCAAGTTCTTCATCTTCAAGTCCTCTTCTACCAGCTCCCTCCATCTCTTCTTTGGCCGCCCACGCTTCCGCCTTCCTTGCACATCCATCTGCATGACCCTTTTTCCCACATATTCGTCCTCCCTCCTCATCACATGACCAAACCATCTCAACCTTGCCTCCTGTATTTTCGCTCCTAAGTTCGTAACTTTCACTGTTCCCCTGACATAGTCATTTCTCAGATGATCCTTTCTGGTCACACCGCACATCCACCTAAGCATTCTCATCTCTGCTACTTCCATCCTGCTAATGTTATTTTTCCTCAGGGCCACAGTTTCTATAGCATATGTCATAGCTGGCCTCACTACTGTCCTATAAATTTTGCCTTTCAGATTGATCGGCACCCTCTTATCACATAACACTCCAGCCATCTCCCTCCAGTTCCTCCAACCTACTTGTATCCTGCATTCCACTTCCTTCTCACCTCCTCCATCTTCTTCCACTGTCGAACCTAAGTATCTAAAGTCTCTCACCTTCCTGATGACATTTCCTTCCAGGTCTGTCTCCTGGCCACCGCCCACTGCGCAACACATATACTCTGTCTTACTTCTGCTCAGTCTCATACCTCTCTCTTCCAGTACTTTTCTCCATCTTTCCAGTTTAGTTTCTGCTTCTTCTCTTGAATCTACACACAGCAAGATGTCATCTGCATACAGCATTGTCCAAGGTGCATCTTCTCTCACCTCCTCTGTTACCACCTCCATCACAATATTAAACAGAAACGGACTTAATGCTGACCCTTGATGCAAGCCAACTGTTACTTGAAAACTTTCTGTCTGTCCCAAACAGGTCCGAACACTTGTCTTCACATTTCTGTACATTTCCTGCACCAACCTGACATATTTCTCCGGCACCTTCTTCTCCCTCAGACACCTCCAGATTTCTTGCCTTGGCACTCTATCGTATGCTTTCTCCAGATCAATAAATACCAGATGTAGCTCCCTTTGTTTCTCTCGATATTTTTCCATCATCTGTCGTAACCCAAAGATAGCATCTGTTGTTGATCTACCAGGCATGAAGCCAAATTGTTCCTTTGCAATCTCCACCTCCTCCCTCAATCTACCATCAAGAACCCTTTCTAGGATCTTCATTGTGTGGGACATCAACTTTATTCCTCTGTAATTTTTACAGTCTTGTGCATCCCCTTTACCCTTGTAGATGGGAACAAGAGTACTCTCCCTCCATTCCTCGGGTATATTTTCCTGTTGGCAAACTTTCATGAACAGGTCCCACAGCAGGTCAATTCCCTCTTCCCCCAGTGCCTTCCATGCCTCCACTGGAATTCTGTCGGGGCCCACCGCTTTTCCATTCCTCATCCTCTTCATGGCCTCCGTCACTTCCATTCTACTGATGTTCTGCACCATCCCCTCAGAAGGCTGCCCATCTCCTCTGTGAGTCCTTGCATTTTCCTCATTCAGAAGTCCCTCAAAGTATATTTTCCATCTGTTTCTTATGTCCACATCCCTCCATAATACTCTTCCTTCAGCATCTTTGATCTGCCTCACATGTAAGATGTCCTTAGCTGCTTTATTTCTACATTTCGCTAGTTGGTAAATTTTTCTCTGTCCTTCCTTTGTTTCTAATTGATCATACAGATCTTGATATGCCATGGCCTTCGCCTGTGCCACAACTCTCTTGGCTTCTTGCTTTCTCTCTTTGTACACCTCTCTGTCCTCTTCCACTCTTGACTCATCCCACTTCTGCTTTGCCTTCCTCTTAGCTGTCACTGCCACTTGTACATCATTATTCCACCACCAACCCTCCTTCTGCTCTCTAATCTTTCCAGATGTCTCACCAAGCACCTCGATTGCACAGCTCAGGATTACTTTTGAATTATGTTTCCACCAATCTTGTACACTTTCCAGTCCATCCGAAATCCTCTCTAACACTCTCTCCCTAAAATGATTCCTCACACTCTCTTCTTTTAAGCGAAACCACTTAATTGTCTTCATCCCATGGCAACCAGAAGTTGCCATGGGATGAAGACAATTAAGTGGTTTCGCTTAAAAGAAGAGCTGACTAATACTGGTGCATATATTGAGTGTGTGTTTGATGTTGAACCATCACAAACATCACATTATGTATATAAATACATGGATGATGTTTCTACACCCATATGAAACTCAAGCATACTGATTACGATCTGTATGAATATTTCTCTTTTTTGAATTCAATAAAAAGTTATGATTTCAAAAATGTTCTTAAATAATGGATATTCATCTCGTAACATCACTAAATGTTTGAAACCATGCCAACAACCTTGACAAGAAAATGAATCCAACCCTATCACTCATATACAGTTAACATTTATCAGCTCTATTACCCCAAAACTATCTAGGATTATGAAGAAATTCAACATAAAGACCGACTATACTACTCTGCCAAAACTTCGTTCTTTTCTCAGTTGACCAAAACACAGCCAACTGCATTTTCCTGGTGTTTATAAAGTTATGTGCGACTGTGGTCGACCTTATTTTGGCCAGACAGATAAATCTGTTTCACTTCGTCCTGAGGAACATAGACATGACATCTCCTACAGTAGAACATGAGTGAGTGCCCTTTCCAGTCATGTGCTCTTTTCCGCACACTCTAACCTCAAAGAACGGCCACACCAAATTGATTGGGACCGCACAACCAATTTATATATATACAAGGATGAATTTGAAAGACGTATTATAGAATCAAAAGAAATAGTTCTGTACCCTTCACACTTGAACAACAATCTAAGCTACAATTTGCCCGATTCCCATAGCGCAGTAATCCAATACTGACGTTCAAAAATTAGCTGTCACACACACATTCTACTCATGCCAACAGTAGCACGCGGTCACCTATTCAAATATGACTGTTACTATTCTGCTTCTTTTTATTAAGATGGAAAGTCCAGGTTTTTTACCTTGTTATTTTTATAAGTCTTATGTTATTTCTTCTTGGAGCATGGGTACCATGCTACCAAGCACATCCCCGGGTTGCAGATAGGGGAATGGCCTCTGGATACAGAGGTTAGCTGCGAATAAACAGGAAAACCTGTGAATAAGCAGTTGTAGACAATGGGATGGCATCTACCAACAGGAAGTGGTGAGATAGATAGTGGCATGGTTATCTTTATAAAAAGCCACACATTTCCACTGACGGGGATGTGACATGGTGAGATGTAACCCCCATTAAATAAGTTACAGCCCGTGGAAGTTGGAGCAGCAACAACTTTCATCCTGATCAGTGGAAGATCACCATAAGTGACAACAGCATAAAGGATACTGTGGTAGGCGGATAATCACGAGGAATGAGAAACGGCTAGCATACTGAACCTCTCTAGAAGGCTATTGCTGGACAAGGAAGGCAAGGGGATACCACTTTGTTCTATTTTTCCCTAGTAAGATAGCAGTATGGATGGACATTCTAAAAGATAGTAAAGCGCACAATAGCTCAATACTTGTGCACGGCAGGGAAAGAAGCAAGGCTTCCCAGGTCATAAACAAGCGAAATCCTTGTACATGCATTGGGACGTGGAATGTGAGAACCCTCCTACAAATTGGAAAATTTGAAGAGAGAATAGTCATATTGGGAATTAGTGAAATGAGATGGACTGCAACTGGAGACTTTTGGAGTGGTGATTACAGAATCATTTATTCAGGTGATGAGACAGCAAAAAATGGAGTTGTGGTGGTTCTCAGTAAGGAATGGGGAAGAAGAGTAATCAACTCAGTAAAATGTAGTAGCAGTTTAATAATGGTAAAACTAGAAGCAAAACCAACAAATATTATAATAATACAAGCTTACATGCCTACTAGCGACCACAGTGATGATGAAATTGAGAGAGTATATGTAGATATTGAGAATCTAATCAAACTGACCAAGAAGGAAGATAATCTTATTGTCATGGGGGATTGGAATGCAGTCATTGGTGAAGACAAAGATGGGTGGGAAAGTATGGACTTGGATGCCGAAATGAAAGAGGAGATAGACTTTTGGAGTTCTGCCACCAATTCAATCTGATCATTAATAATACCTGGTATGAGGTACCAAAAAGAAGATATACTTGGAAAATGCCAGGGGATATAGGAAGGTACCAAATAGATTATATTACGACAAGAAATACATTTAAAAATCAAGTAAAATCATGCAAAAGTTATCCGGGAGCTGATGTTGATAGTGACCACAATTTGGTTTTATTGAAATGTAATCTGAAATTTAAAAAGTTGTCACAACCAAGGAAGAGGCCCAAATGGAACATAAGTAACCTGAAAACAGAAGAAAACCATAGAAACTATAAACAGCAAACTGATGAAAGCATTAAAACTGGAGAGAGGGAAAAAAAAAACATAGAGGAGAAATGGACTTTTGAAGGAAGAAGCAAATAAAAAAACCATGGCTCACCCAGGACATTCTAGATTTAATAGACGAAAGATGAAAATACAAAACCTCCCTAAAGGAAGAAAGCAAAGACAAATATAAACATATAAAAAATATGATAAATAGAAAGTGTAAAGAAGCAAAAGAACAATGGTTTACAGAGCGTTATTACAGAGAATTATGCTACCACTTTGCCCCAGTCCTGAAGATACTTTCAGGTGCAAACTTTGTTTGCACACACTTGGATAAAGGATTAAACTAAATTTATTATAGTTTACAGAGAAATGTAAAGAAATAGAAGATCTAACAAAGACTGGAAGAATCAATAAAGCTTATAACATTATAAAAGGAATAAGCCAGCAAAACAAGACACGAAGTACAATTATCAAAAATAAACAGGGGAACATACTTATAGATAAGGAAGAAATTTCGGAAAGATGGAAGGAGTACTTAGATCTATATAGTGAAAAAGATATAGATGCCAAGGCTATAGAAGATGAAACAAGACTTGATATGGAAGAAATTGATCCAACTATATTAAAAGATGAATTTGAATGGGCACTGAATGAATTGTCAGCCAACAAGGCACCAGGCACTGATAACATCCCCTCAGAATTAATAAAATACTCAGGAAACATAACTAAGTCGTACCTTTTCAAGATCATAAAGGATATTTATGAAACAGTGATCATCCCCAAAGATTTTACACAATGCTCTATCATACCCATTCCTAAAGTAAATAATGCAAACAAGTGTGAAAATCATCGAACAATAAGCTTAATATCACATGCTTCAAAAATACTACTCAAAATTATACAAAACAGACTAACAAAAAAGGTTGAAGAACATGTTAACAATGACCAGTTTGGATTCAGGAAACAGCAGAGGACAAGAGAAGCAATCCTAGCTCTAAGAACAGTTATTGAAAGAAGATTGGAGAAGAATCAAAATACTCTGATAGTCTTTCTTGACTTGGAGAAAGCCTTCGATAGTATTGACTGGAATCAAATGTTTCATCTCCTAAAAACAATAAAGGTAGATTGGAGAGATAGAAGGCTCATATTTAATCTTTACAAGCATCAAGAAGCCCTAATAGAAGCAGCCAGCAATACAACAAAAACCGCAATAGCAAAAATATTGTTTAATCTGTACATTGAAGATGCAATAAATGATAAATAAATGGAATTGATATTAACTGGCTATGGTTTGCGGATGATATAGCAGTTTTAGCTGATAACGAAAACAAAGATGGAAGAAATCTTCACCCAGTACAGCCTAAAACTTAATTATAAGAAAACAAAATTATTAATTATAAGTAAAGCAAATCCAATGAAAATAAACCTGGAAATAAATAAATAACCTACCACAACAGGTATCCTCTTTTAAATATCTTGGAAGTTTTATCACAGAAGATGGAAGAAACCAATTAGATATTAAAGCACGAATAATACTGGCCAAAAAAGCATTCTGTAACAGAAGAAACATTTTTACCAGTAAAGGACTTAGCATCCAGCTCAAAAAAAGGCTAGTGAAAACATACATATGGAGCATTGCATTATATGTCGTGAGGCCTGGACTCTAACAAAACAAGACATGAAAAAGTTGGAGGCATTTCAAATTTGGTGCTGGAGAAAGATGATGAAAATTAGTTGGACAGAAAAGAAAAGTAATGAAGAAGTTCTGAATATAGTTCATGAAGAGCGGTCATTAATGAAACACATCAATAAGAGAAGAAAAAGTCTAATTGGACACCATTTGAGGCATGGGGGACTGATTACAGAAATAATGGATGGGACTATAGAAGGAAAGAGGCCCACGAGGCAGACCAAGAATTTCATATATAAATAACATAATGATGCTAACTGGCACTAAGAGTTATGAAGAGATAAAAAGGAAGTCACAAGACAGGATGTTGTGATGTGCTGCTGTATTTACCAATTTTCGGATTGATGTACCAAAGAAAAAGAAAGAAGATGTTATTTCTTACTCACCTGAAGAAGTCGGAATACCGATGAAACTAGTCATGATTTATTAAAGATTTTTGTTATACTTTCTCAGGTTCTAGTCAGTTAAATTTTAATCTTATAAATGTATATATCCCGAGTCAATCCTAATTACAACAATGTGTGTGTGTGTGTATTGCAGCCAACTCTCACTATAGCAATCCTGTTATATTGGATTAACACACACTGAATTTTTTTTTTTTTTTTTCCAGAACTGCATTGTGCAGCTTTGATTAGGAGTTAACAGTAGATTTATTTTTATTTTTTTTTAGTAAGTAAATTTGCTATAATTGATATTGTTTGATCATATATAGAAATGTGTTTATCTATTAAATGATTTTCAATGCTTTTTTTTTATTTTTTTTTATCACACTACTGACCATATATATATGGTCAGTAGTGTGTGTATATACACACACACTAGGGTGCCCCTGACGCCTATGGTGCCCAAACCCCAGAGTTCTGGACTGGTAGGCCGGTTCACTTTGAATTCTGATGCCTCGAATTTTGGAAACTCGAAAGGGGGGTTCTGCCACTTTATGCCCAAACCCCTGAGTTCCGGACTGGTAGGCCAGTTCACCTTGAATTCTGATGACTCGAAAGGGGGGTTATTCCCCCCCCCAAGTTCCAGACTGGTAGGCCGGTTCTCCTTGAATTCAGATGACTCGATGAATTCAGATGAACTCGATGAAGAGAGAGAGACAGATGACCCTGCCTCTCTCTCTCGAAGATCTGGGAGACTTTTATTTTATGTAATCGTTAAAAAACTAATTATCTTAAATATTAATTATTTATTAATTTCTTTCATTTCCCAGCTCGCGACAACATTGTATTTTAATAGGTGATCCACTGAATATTCGTTACTTGTATTCTATTCCTATCTGTTTGTAACACTGAAGATGTACTATTATTTTTAGTACAAAATATCTACCTTATTTATTAATTAAAGTTATTACTGTGGACCTACTTGTTTTTAATAGGTTAATACTGGTGATTAGGTATGGTAGCAGAATAATCATAGCAAATGATATAGTGGAATTATTTAATGAACACGTCTTTGGTGCATATCTCAGTTGTGTGAATGATGCTGTGCGACATGTAGAAGGGAGGCAAGGATTAGTAGAATTAAAGGTGAAAGAATCAGAGGTGTGCCAAGTGTTGCTTGGATTAAAAAGGGGGTGCAATCATTTCGATTTAAATTCGGTCGGTGTAAAAAAGCTTCACAACTTTCTTTAAAGAGGCGTTCATATTTGAACCTGCATCTATGAAGTAGAATAGCTTTATCCCACTGGATATTATGGGTAGTGGTAATACTGTGTTGTGCTAGACCAAACTTCTGAGGTTTGTTGTAATCAATATAATATTGATGTTCTTTAATTCTTTTTTCCACAGAATGGCCAGTTTGTCCAAAATAAGAAACATCACATTCACAAGGAATTTTGTAAACGCCAGCCAAAGACAGAGATGACAGTTTATCTTTTGTAGAAGGCAATAAGGAAGAAATTTTGTTGATAGGAATATAAGTGGGAATCAATTGGTACTTTTTTGGTACTTTTATAGGTTCCTGGAATGTAGGGGATTGGAACTGTACGAACTGTTGAAGAAACCTTAGGTTCAATTATCTGTTGGATTTGATTAGGGTTGTAATTATTAGATACCATTAACTTTTTAATCATGGAAAGTTCTTGTTGTAAGATTTCTGGAGAAGAGCAAACTTTATGTGCCCTATTAATTAGAGATTTAAGAATGCCAAATTTTTGAGATGTATGGTAACCAGACTTTTTATGAACGTATCTGCCAGTAAATGTGGGCTTTCGAAAGACGCTTGTAGATAAGGTACCAGAAGAAGTTCAAGTAACCAGGATGTCCAAAAATGATAAAGTACTAGAATTTCCCTTTTCCATGGTGAATTGGATACGAGGATGAAGGCTATTTATCTATTGTAGAAAGCTCATCTTCAGTATGTGACCAAATGGCAAAAACATCATCAACATAACGATACCAAAGAGATGGTTGAGGGGTGAATGGATGAACACATAGTCTCTTCGAATTGTTTCAAAATATAGTTAGCCACAGGTGGAGACAAAGGACTACCCATGGCACTATCTTCAACTTGTTTGTAGAACTTGTTTTTCCAACTAAAATAACCTGAATGGATAACAAATTCGAAAATTTTTGCGATATCTGGAGGGTAATCTTCATATAATAAATTGACTGTGTCGGCTAATGGGATATTGGTAAACAGAGATACAAAGTCAAAACTGACTAACAACTCAGACTCTTTGAATTTTAAATCCTTGATTTTTTCCAGGAAATCTGTCGAATTTTTTATGTAGGATCTTGAATGTCCAGTGAGAGTACTTAAAGAACGAGACGACTTTTGCAATTCGGTAAGTAGGAGAATCAATGCAATTCACGATTGGTCGTACTGGATGGCCTTCTTTATGGATTTTCGGGAGACCATAGAGACGAGGAGATCTTCCAAAGTAGGTGCATAATTTATCCACATAATTTGGGTCCCAACTGATGACCTCATCAAGAAATTTATTTAATTGTTTAATCTGTGAATTCGTAGGATTATGCGTGATCTCTTTGTAGGTAGATGTGTCTTCTAAAAGACTGGATATTCTACTTTTTCTTTTTTAATCATATTTGTCACTTTTCTGGCCTGCAGTTTATCTTCTTCATGCATCTGTTCACTACAAACTGTCTTTTATCTCCTCCATAAGTTATTTTGTAACACTACTTGCTTGATCTCACTGTTATCCTACTTAATTTATTTGCTTAACTCTTGGTATGCAATTATGCATTGCTTGTGTTAGATACTGCCTTCTAATTTCCTGTGCATTGTCAACATCTTTTCTGCACAATTCATCAACCAATTTATTGATGCCAGCTGACTATGGAAGTTGACTACTCTTCATAATCACCCACCTTATAGTTCCATATATACACAACTACATATAGGTAACCAATACCTCATGATCACTCTCACCAACAGGTGGCAGTGTTAAAACCTCATTCACCACATCCTGTGAGGATATCATCAAATCCAAAACTGATAAACCTTGTGTTGCTTCCATCACATGCTGCTTTAGATAATTATCCTGCAGAAACTCAACAAATTCACTCTCCTTGTTATCATAAGTTATCTCTTCTTTCTGAACCAAATTCCTGTAATTAAAATCTCCATTAGGATCATCTTCCTTTTAACAGGAACAGATGGTATGTCTAACTATCTATTCTACTGAAGAAAAGAGAAAACAGAATACACACACTATTCTATTGATCTCAACTTCATACCAAATAGCTTCAAAATCTTCACATGTACTACTATTATCCACTTCTACTTTTGAAGGACATAATTCGCACAGTCCCCCCCCCCCTTCCTTTCTTCACATGACTATCCTTTTGGAAAATTCTATATCCAACCATTTCTAATGCTTACAGTATATCATCTTCAGTTAACCAAGTTTCCCTTATACCAATTCTCTTTCGGCATACTGATTCAATCAATGTTACAAACTCAGCACCTTTATTTCTGATACTCCGCACATTAGCACACAAGCATAACAATTCTCCACTCTTTGAAACTATTCCGCCAACACCATCACTCCATATTCTCTCTGCTATAGTACACCTCTCTTCGTTCTGATCCTGACCGATTTGCATTCATATTCTTATCACCCACACCATTTTGCACTACATCACTCTGCTGTGCCCTAATCACTTTCTCACCTTTGTGTCCCTCTTCTTCCTGTCATTTGACAAATTGCTTCTCAACCTCTCTCTCTCCCCTTTCTTTTTCATTTTAGAAATTATGGACTTTACACCCGTGTTATAAATAACTCTTTTAATTTCTCGATGTTTCGATCTTCATATTAAGATCATCATCTGGAGCATAATACAAATATACAGGACAAGCTGAGTTACATTACATACAGTAAGCTAGAGAAACAATGATTTGATCACATGTTATTCTACTAGCATGCTCTAATGAAAGAAAATAAAATTGATTATTTAGAAATTATATCAAGCTAAATTATATTTATAATAACATGAATAAACATTCTTTCTTATAGATAGTTTTCTTTCAGTAACAATGATGTCCTATTTTTAGCATTACAATTGTTATATTTGATTTAGGATCTTGGATTATCTACAGTCCTGTTTATAGTTACTCTTAGAGAGGAAGGTTCCGTGGGTCGAATATGTGCCTTCCATATGTTTGGGATTTTTAGACCATCATTATTGTTCAGATTGGGGGGGGGGGGGGTTGATAATCTCACAGGCTTCCTTAAGCTTGCGTTCATACCATGTTTTGGTGTGATGTAGACAACTAGTGCTTTTCCAGTCAATACTATGTAAGGTGTCCCTCTTCTTCCTGTCATTTGACAACTTACTTCTCAACCTCTCTCTCTCTATGACCCTCAGCAATACCAATTTCGTATGAACCCTGTGTACTTTTAATAAACAACAATCACTGCAAATGACCAACACCAAACTTATTCAAATGCATTCCACCAACTTTGAACTATTCAAACTTCCCTTCAAATTCATTCCATACATTCAGAAATTGAACACTCTTTGCCTGACACAAGCCATTTGTGTAATACTAAGCCATATTAAGGCAAGTGATGTGGAGTCTTAGCTTCTTTATACGAGTTACCCCATTCCTGAAAATAGTTCAGGCACAAACTATTTTGCTTACACTTGGATAAAGGATTAAACCAAGTATATAATTTCTTGGTATCTTTAATTTATAATTGACACAAGCCATCTTTCATTCAGTAATATTATTGCTCTCTTTCTCAGTTCACTACTGTCATATATGGGCTACAAATCCCTTTCCATGTTCTTTGTCTCAATATCAAAGTCGTTTGTGTCCACCACTAATTCTGATGCCTGTTCCTTCTTTTTTCACAAAGCATCTGATATTTGTTCTATTGTACCACCTGGAAAATGTCTTATGTACCGTATTATTTATCACACCTTTAATGATTAGTCACCATATAAAGCCACCCTATCATCTTAAGATACTTGCTTCTTCATATTATCCTGTTTCTTATTTACATCAGTTAACCTCTTCTTTAAATGTTCGATTCCTCCTCCTCCATACATTTAACACGTCTTCATTTCCATTAACTCTTGCCTAAGCTCTTCCATGTCGCTTCTATTATTATCATTGCAAGCACTTCCATCCATTTTCTGATTATTCCTGGTAACATGATCCTCATAACATTTGGAACCCCATTCGAGTTACCCCATTCCTGAAAATAGTTCAGGAATGGGGTAACTCGAATTTGGAACACCCTAACTTTTCATTGCACTTTTCACACACTGTAATATGTTCACTCTTCTCATTTTATTATTATCTGAGACCTCCAGGGAGTCAAGGACTCATCAAAGGAGGCTGTAAATTATCCAACCAAGCTATCATACCTTCCTTTCAATTCCTTTAAACTAGATGCACTCACTACCCCTAAGGGAAAATTATTCCACTCACTCACTGCTGTCTGGGAGAAAAACCTAGCTCTTACCCCTTTCTTGACTGTGAACAACCTTAACTTCCATGGATGTCCCCGTATTCTCTCCCTGCCTTTCCATTTAACGAAAAATTTCATCATTTGAAATGCTATAACACCCATTCAAAAATTTATAGACCTCTATCATATCACCCCTCTTTCTCCTGTTAACCAGAGTCTGCAATCCACATACTCGCAATCTGTCCTCATAATCTAAATCCCATAATCCAGATATCTTTGTAACTCTTCTTTGCACCCATTCCACAGCTTCTTTATCCCCTTGGAACCCCAGAGACCAAATCTGCACACAGTAATCCAGGTGTGGTCTTATCAAAGCCTTATAAAAGAGGCAAAATTACTTCCTTATCCTTACATGTCAAGGTTCGCTTCAACATAGCAATTTTCCTCTGAGTTGAATTTGCAACTTTTGCTATGTGACTTCTGAACTTTAAATTCTTATCCACCAATACACCAAGATTCCTTATCTCTTCAGTTTCTTGTAGCATAACTCCGCTAATATAATATGCTGCTGGAACGCTAATCATGCCAAAGTGCATAACTTTACACTTACCAACATTAAACTCGCAGCCATTTTCGCTTGCCTAGATTTCCAGTCTATTCAAATCATTTTGTAATTGTTGATTATCAGTAACATCCCTGATTGCCCTGCCTATCTTTGCATCATCAGCAAACAATTGCAAATCTGATGACAGACTCTACTTGATGTCATTAATGTATAGATTGAACAATAATGGCCCAAGGACCGAACCCTGAGGTACCCCACTGGTTACCTTAAATCTGGCAGATTCACACCCACTGTATACCACGTTTTGATATCTGTCTGTCAACCATCCTCTGATCCAAGTCAATAGATTATATTCCAATCCCATATTCTCCAGTTTACACAACAGCCTATCAAATGCCTTAGAAAAATCCAACATTATCATAGGGTATTCATTCCCTTTATCCAACTCCACTGTAACATTGTTATAAAATGAGCAAATTGCTAAAACATGACCTTCCTTTAGTAAACCCATGCTGCTCCCTGCAAAGTATAGAAGGCTTGTCTACTCATTTGTGTATGCAAGTTCTTACCAACTTCTCTAAAATCTTCCCTACTACACCAGAGATACTAATAGGTTGGTAGTTAGAAACATCAGTTTTTGCACCACCCTTGTGCAATGGAACTGTAAAAATAATCATATTAAAAATTCTGAATATTTTTACGTATTAATTATGCTTGTTAGTTTTGTTTTCATACACGCAGTGTCTGCACTTGTGATGTGCTCGTTATGAAAATGTTATATTAGAAGTAACATGTAAAGAAGTAAAAATATTGAAGTACTTACTAAACTGATTATTTGTGTTACTTATAAGAAAGTTTGTTGTATTTTAAAATGTTGAATTTTGTGTTTGTGAAAGACTTTCTTTTAGCGCTGATGGATACAGCGAGTCAACCATTTTATTGCAGTGCGTAGTTTCTGACTTTTGTGAAGTGCGCATGCTCCAGGAGAGAACTTGATGTGTGATTGACAGCTGACAAGGAAAGCGTTGCGTATCCAAGTGACAGTTGTAAACAAGAGAGCATTCGGAAGTTTTTTAGAACACTGGCCGAGATATATTCAAGTTGGGAGGAACTTGATTTTTTTGTGCGGCAGTCAGAAGGAAATTTCATAATGTATTCCGAACAGGGAATAGTGAAAATAATAGGTTTCAAGCAGGAATAAGTAAAGAATAAAAAGGAAATCTTGAAACTGTAAGTTTTTATAAATTGGCCGGTAAATATTCAACTTAGAAGGAACTTGATATTTTTTTGAGTGTGGCAGGCGGAAGATATTTTATAGTGTATTCCGAAAAGGGAATAGTGGAAATATTAGGTTTCACGGAGAAATAAGTAATGAATAAAAGGAAATCTTGAAACTGTAAGTTTTTATGGTGAAATAAGTTAAGACTGTCAATTTAGTATTGTGAATGAAAGGAGAACTTGTTGCTTACATTCTAAAGTGAATGTTTTTCTTAGAGAAAATATTGATAAGGAAGTTTTATAAGTATTAAGAATGCCTGAAAGTGAAAGTTTAGAAAATATATTGATTAAGAAGATCTTTAGGTATTAAAGGTGCCTGATCTGATGAGTATTACTACTAAAAGGAAAACAGGATATAGTCAAGAAGACTTTATGTGTGTTATATTGATTGATGAAAAGGATCCTGATAATGAAGTACAGAGCCTTGTAACTTCTGGAAAAGAGCCTTAACAGAAAGAGAAAAAGACTATGAACATTTTTTTGTGATTGTGAAAGAAAAAGTGTTTAGTCTTAAGAGTAAGCCTTGGATCCATATAATCTATAGTTATAGTTATGTATTATTACTAGAAGTGTATATATATTGTTTTAGTTTTATTAAATGTGTTTATTTTGTACTTGGTATTGAGTCAATGATTAGTTGGATTCTGAAAGAGTGAGTTAAAGTCATTGCACCAATTGGAGTGAACTCTTTGTGCAAATATAATAACATATAGGGACACTTGGAGTCAAAAATAAAAATAATTGTTAGTAAAAGAGATTTATATAATAAATCACCTCATAAGTAGAGAGAGAATAATAATATACATAAAGAGGGAAGTATATATAAAAATACATATATAAATAACAATGGCGCAGGTCGACGACAGGATTGGTTATGACTAAACTATTTTAGAATCCAAAAGGAAAATCTTGACTAAAAAAAAAAAAAAAAAAAAAATGTTCATAGTCTTTTTCTCTTTCTGTTAAGGCTCTTTTCCAGAAGTTACAAGGCTCTGTACTTCATTATCAGGATCCTTTTCATCAATCAATATAACACACATAAAGTCTTCTTGACTATATCCTGTTTTCCTTTTAGTAGTTATACTCATCAGATCAGGCACCTTTAATACCTAAAAATCTTCTTAATCAATATATTTTCTAAACTTTCACTTTCAGGCATTCTTAATACTTATAAAACTTCCTTATCAATATTTTCTCTAAGAAAAACATTCACTTTAGAATGTAAGCAACAAATTCTCCGTTCATTCACAATACTAAATTGACAGTCTCAACTTATTTCACCATAAAAACTTACAGTTTCAAGATTTCCTTTTATTCATTACTTATTTCTCCTTGAAACCTAATATTTCCACTATTCCCTTTTCGGAATACACTATAAAATATCTTCCGACTGCCACACTCAAAAAAATATCAAGTTCCTTCTAACTTGAATATTTACCAGCCAATTTATAAAAACTTACAGTTTCAAGATTTCCTTTTTATTCTTTACTTATTCCTGCTTGAAACCTATTATTTTCACTATTCCTTTTCGGAATACATTATGAAATTTCCTTCTGACTGCCACACAAAAAAATCAAGTTCCTCCCAACTTGAATATATCTCGGCCAGTTTAAAAAACTTAGTTTCAAGATTTCCTTTTTATTCTTTACTTATTCCTGCTTGAAACCTATTATTTTCACTATTCCCTGTTCGGAATACATTATGAAATTTCCTTCTGACTGCCGCACAAACAAATCAAGTTCCTCCCAACTTGAATATATCTCGGCCAGTTTAAAAAACTTAGTTTCAAGATTTCCTTTTTATTCTTTACTTATTCCTGCTTGAAACCTATTATTTTCACTATTCCCTGTTCGGAATACATTATGAAATTTCCTTCTGACTGCCGCACAAAAAAATCAAGTTCCTCCCAACTTGAATATATCTCGGCCAGTGTTCTAAAAAACTTCCGAATGCTCTCTTGTTTACAACTGTCACTTGGATACGCAACGCTTTCCTTGTCAGCTGTCAATCACACATCAAGTTCTCTCCTGGAGCATGCGCACTTCACAAAAGTCAGAAACTACGCACTGCAATAAAATGGTTGACTCGCTGTATCCATCAGCGCTAAAAGAAAGTCTTTCACAAACACAAAATTCAACATTTTAAAATACAACAAACTTTCTTATAAGTAACACAAATAATCAGTTTAGTAAGTACTTCAATATTTTTACTTCTTTACATGTTACTTCTAATATAACATTTTCATAATGAGCACATCACAAGTGCAGACACTGCGTGTATGAAAACAAAACTAACAAGCATAATTAATACGTAAAAATATTCAAAATTTTAATATGATTATTTTTACAGAACTATCATATATTCCTTCCATTCCTGAGCTGAGACTCAAGTTATACAAATGTGTGAAAGGCCTAGCCAATTCAGCTGAACATTCCTTTAGCAAACGGGCTGATATTCCATCTATCTTTATTGACAAAATCTTATCTAGGTTATGCAAGAGCTCTTCAATCTCATTTTTATGAACCTCTAACTCTTCATCCAATGTAGCAGTAGCACTGTGCACCATGCTACATACACCTGGTTGATATATCTTAGCAAAGTGAGCATTCATTAACTGAACAATCTCCTTTGCTTCCAACACTCGTGTACCATCTGCATTCAATAAAGTTATTCTTCCACATTTATTCTTTCTTTTGCTTGCAGCATAACGATAAAATTCTTTTGGATTGCAATGGCCAATTTCTTTTCATACTCCATTTTAGCTTTTCTCACAATACCCGTTTTCTGGCCTGAGCTTTATATATTTCATAACTCCTCTCACTCTTATTCTCATGATATTCTTTCTGCATCATCTTGTTCTTGTGGATCGCTTGCTTAATAAGGCTGCACATCCATTTCACTGCCAACCTGTTTAGTCTTCAAACACTAGGGATAGATTGAGATATGCCTCATTCAAGCACTTTTTGAAAGATTCCCATGCATTGCTGACATTTTTTCCATTCAGTAACTGATACCATTATATATGTTATATTTAATATAACACTCCCTAAATCTTTAATGTTTTTTGGGTGCATACATAAAAGAATTATTGCATCATATCCACTGCAAAATGTACAGGAAAAAACTTGAGCTGAGTTGAAACTTTCTGCATTGCTGGTGTACCCTTCTTTACTGCCACCATTTTTCAATATTAACTAGCACCTCTACGTTAATCAAAATAACAACCAAAGCAAATGCTCGTAGAACCACAATACAATGATTATATCCAGTCTGACTATCACACAAAAGCACTATTATAAAAATCAACACAATATAATTAAGGGGGAAAAAACCACTTTATTGTAACACTGTTCAAATACACAGCTACTTCTCATCACGACATCCTTGCTACACACACACACACACACACACACAAGGTATCCTAAGAGGGATCTACCAAATTTTAAGAAACAATTCCTTGAGTGATTTTTTTTACCAAGAGCAAAAATAACATACTTTGAGCAACAAATACATTCTTAGACTAAGTTCAATGATGGTCTGCATGCCTTGGAATTCCTAAAATGACTGTTTTTAAGATAAATATTTAAATCTGCCTTTTATTATTTACAAAAAAGGCCTGGTTGGCCTTCCAGTTTGCCAAGTGGATAGCACACGCACTCTCAAATCAACAGGTTGTGGGTTCGAGTCCCACTGTGGACATGGGTATTTATGAAAGCCTGCTTTGGATGAGCTTGTATAGCTCCTTAAGTTCATAAAAGTTTGTCGTTTTTTTAAAAAATAATAAAAAAAATTTATCAGCTGCAAAGTGAACTTTTGTTTTTGGATGCTCACAAATTTTGATGTTTGAGATGATCTTTAATTGAAAGCTTCAATGGATGCAAACTAGCTTCTTTTCTCTGGAATGGAAGCCAAAAATAACTGATGGTGGTAATAATCCTCATCATTCAGCAACAGTCTACACCTCTTCATAACCAGCACTCACTCCAAATATAATGTAGGTGTTAGCTTTCCTCTAGCCAAGTTCAACCATAACTTATTCACATTTCTTTTTCTACAGATTGACCTACCCTCACCCAACAATCTTAGCCTTGTGTCCTTTATATTACAATTCTTTCCTTTAGTGTTACAGGTTATCAGCGTTCATTTCAGTAAAATTATGGCGACTACAACCGTGTCAGGAATAATTACTTAATTTCCAGATGTTTCGACCATCGTATTAAGGTCATCATCTGGAGTATTCACACATAGAGACAAGCAATATTACCTTTCAAATATGCCAAAGCTGTATAACTGAGAGGCCACATAGCCTTTAAAGGAATGCGAAGAACCTACCAGGACTTCTGACTTAATGTTTCTGACCAATCCTCACCTTCTCGTGGTGCACCCAGTTGGGTATCTACCTGGATACTAAACAAGCGAGGATGGGCTGGCAATTTGTGATTAGCGGACCAAATTGTATTCTTATTGGCTTAAACCAATATACAAAATGATGGTACAACATGACAAAATTTCATGCTGGCTAGGGCGTCGCTCGATTAAACAAGGCCCCCATTGTTTTCACCATGGAACCAGGGCGAACAGTGAAAAGTCAGCTACTGGAACAAGTTTAAAAGCACACCCCTAACTCAACATCACCAGAGTTAAAGATCGGTACTATCGACATAAGAAGCCTGAATGGCAAAGAAATGGAGCCAGCTGAGGAATTAGATAAGTACCACATTGACATAATAGGGGTGACTGAAACAAAAAAGACAAAAACCTGGTGAGATCTTTATTCAGGCAATGACAATCAAGGAAAAGAAGGAGTAGCCATAGTATTCAACACAAAATACGAGGCTAATCTTCTTGAATGGCAGGAAGTGTCAAGTAGAGTGATGTGGGCAAATATCAGAATGGGGAATTGGACAATGAGACTTATTTGTGCCTATGGTCCCACAGAAGGTTCTACTAAAGTAGAAGTGGAGGAATTTTTTTAATGTTTTAAAGAAAGCATCTGACACAATGAAAAAGGAAAAGTTAGTCCTTGTTGGGGATCTAAATAGCAAAGTAGGAAATGATTGTCAGACATACAAAAATATTTTGGGAAAATTTGGAGAAAAGAGCAAAGCTAATAATAATGGCAAATACCTGTTGGATTTCTGCTCAGGACATGGAATGGTTATTACTAACACCATTTTCCAACATAAAAATTTGCACAAATTCAAATGGAGAGAAGAGGCAAGGAATAAGAAAAGTCTCATTGACTATGTTATTGTTGACAGTGATGTTTTCTCCCTGGTGCAGGACACTAGAGTGTACAGAGGATTTGAAATTGGAAGTGAACATTATTTAGTCTTGAGCATGATAAAATTGAATTTCATATTGAAAAGAGTAACATGTAAGAAAGTTATAAAGCGAATAAAAGTTGATCAGCTCTCAGATGTGAACTGTAGACTAAAATACACAAAGATTATTGAAGAAAAATGAAGGAGTTTGAGAACAGAAACCAAACCTTGGAGATTCAGTGGCAAGCCTTGAAGAAAACCCTGATTGACTCAGCCAGAGAGGCATCTGGTGAAATTGTCTGCAAGGATAGAAATATCAGAACTCCATGGCAGACACAGGAAGTTAAAGTAGCAGTGAAGGAAAAGAAGAAAGCATATCAAAAGATCCTGGCAAATAAGTCAGCTTGTGCTCTTAAAGAATACAGGGACAAATGTAAGAAAGTTAAACACTGTGTAAAACTAGCTAAACAAAAGCCATGGGAGGACTTTCGCAAGAACATACAAAATAAATATCAAGAGGGTGGAAAATATTCTGGAGGTTGTTGAAGAAGCTTAGAAATGGAGAAAAGTGTGCTGTTAAAAGAGTTAGAGATGATAAAGATGAAAACAGGAGAAAAAGATATCCTTGAAGTATGGAGTAATTATTTCGAAAAATTGCTAAATGAAACAAGCAGTGATAGCACAGTGGTAAAAAAACACTCAACAGGCTTACAAACAGGAATACATATCCATACTCAAAGCAGAAAAAGCCATCAAAGGCTTGAAATGTGGAAATGCAGCAGGAGTAGATGATATTCGACCAGAAATGCTGAAGTATGGTGGTATAAAAGTCTTACAGTGGCTGCACTGCATAGTTCAGAAAGCCTGGACAGAGGGACGAATTCCCAATGATTGGATTAGAGCTCTCATAGTATCCATATATAAAAAGGGAAATAAAACTGAATTACAGAGGTATTTCCTTACTGAGTGTTCCTGGCAAGATTTATGCAAGCATACTTGAGAAACGGTTGAGAAGAATTGTGGAAGAAAAGCTTGGTGAAGAACAAACTGGATTCAGGACAAATAGAGGCTGTCAGGATCAGATCTTCACTTTATGACAAATAGTTGAGAAAGCATGGGAATATAACAAAGATCTGTATTTAAGTTTTGTCGATTTGGAAAAGGCATATAACAAGGTGCTAAGAGAGAAGCTATTCAATACGCTACAGTTATATGGTGTCAATGGGGCATTATATGAAGCAATACTCAGTCTTTATTTGAGTTGTAAGTCAGCAGTTAGAATTGAAGGAAGTACAGGAAGATGGTTTAATGTTAAATCTGGTGTCAGACAAGAATGTACATTATCCCCTCTGTTATTCATTATACAGAGGGGATAATGAACATCACATTATGAAGTAAAGTGGTATTAAACATGATATCAGAATTGAAGATGTTAATGTCAGCTCTTTGTTTTATGCGGACGATGTTACACTTCTAAATAAATCCGCTAAAAGTCTGGATGATTCCCTGACTAAATTGAATAACTGTTGTAATAGATATGGTATGAAGGTCAGCAATAAAAAGACAAAGACAATAAAATAGGTAGAATCATTGAAAATGTCAACTGCGTTGTGGACGGAGAACCTGTGGAACAAGTAAAACATTGCAGCTACTTAGGATGATTTTAGTGAAGATGGTAAATTAAAAATGGAAATAGACAACAGAATCAATAAAGCTGGTATGGTAGGAAGTCAACTGAATAAATGTATATGGAATAAGAGAGAAATTAGTCAGAACACTAAATTAGCTGTATACAAGACAGTGTTGAAACCAGTTTTAACTTATGGATCTGAGAGCTGGGTCAGAAGTAAAACACTTGACCAAAGGCTGGAGACTGCAGATATGAGAGTCCTGAGAAAGATTAGAGGCGTGAACAGATGGCATCAATGGCAATATCATATAAAACAAAAATATTAAAAAAGAACTTGACATTGTCTGCATCCAGGAATGTGTTAGCAGATCTAATCTTAGGTGGTATGGCATTTAAACAGAATGGGAGAGGAAAGATTAGCAAAACAAGTGTTCTCTGCCAGGTTGGCAGGAAAACAACCCAGAGGAAGACCAAGATATAGGTGGATTGATACAGTAGAAAGTGCCTTTGACAATAGAAATATAAGATCCGATAATATTGTAGTCTTGACAAGTAACAGACTGATTTGGAGGAAAATTATAGATAGGAAGTTAGTAATGATGTAAATTTTTCATGTAGTACTATCATATCCTGTATACCCCTTGAGGTACATGTCAGGAATTTGATGATGATAATATGCCAAAGTGACAATGATTTGATCTTTGATCAATCGTTATTCAAATCATTAGCATGGTGTTTAGTGAAAAAATAAAATAAAAATACATCAAAGCTATATTCTATTTATAACACCATCAGAGAAGAAATTCATATAGATAGTTTTAAGACAGCAAAAGTGGTGGCCTAATCTATAATTTAACATGAGTGTTGTTAGAGTTAAGATTCCAGATTACTTACAGTTCTAATTATAATTAACTCTTAGAGCAAAAGGGTATGTACCATCCATATTCATGGGATTTTTAGATTAACAATAATGATGGTCTAAAAATTAGGGTGGTTGATAAGAATTTCACAGGGCTCCTTAAATTTATGCTCATAACACATTTTTGTGTGATGTAAAAAACAGGTGCCTTTCCAGTCAATTCTATGTAGAGTATTCAGGAGGACACAATCAGAAAGGCCAGATTTACCATAGAGCAAATTACAGGTGCAATGAATATGGTATATTCCAGGGTGGGCCAGCGAAGGAAGTGGATCCTTGGATGAGTTGAATAAGTTCTTTAATTTTGCAGGTTAAAGGTGGCATTAGGGTTGTGTTTCTGTAGTATTCTGATTATTTTATCTGATATCCCTTTTATGTATGGAATGGCTACAGTTTTATTGTAATTTAGTTTATTTTTAAATGGAGTCTAGTGAAGAATTTTATTGATATTTTTGTTGTAGCCATTTCTCAGGATGGTATTGCTGATCACTTTTAATTCATGTTTAAGTGCTTGTTCATTGGAGCAAATCTTCAAATCCCTGTTTTTAGTGTGTTAATGACACCTAGTTTTTGTGTTGGGCGGTGGTAAGAGTTTAGTGTGTTCTGAACTTTCAATTTCAATTGTATGGGTTTGTGTAGTTTGTTTAGGTGGCTTAGGAAAGTGTCTAATGTCTGGCAGCCATGGGATCAGATAACGAAAACATCTTCAACGTATCTAAGCCAGACTTTGGGTTTTAAAGTAGGAATCTAGAGCAAGTTGCTCAAAAGCTTCTGTATAAAAGTTAGCAATTGAGGAGGGGGGGGGGGGGGGGGGAATAAAATGGTGAAGCCATGGCTGTGCCTTCTTTTTGCAATTAAAAAGTATTTTACCAGACAAAATAGCCAGAATGTAGTACATGAGCAAAGAGCACTGTGATATCAGGTGGGAATTTGTGTCACTGGTTGGGACATTTTTTTTTCACTTTTTTTCTAGTGTCTTTAATTTGTTTATGAAGTGTTGTTGTTAATATAGGAGTGAGGTCACCTTGGAATATGACTTCACTGTTAGGATAGCTGGATTACAGATGATCAAGTTTCATGGAAAAAAATGTGGAGAAGTCTAAATGGTTATCCGAGTTTGGAGAATGGTAAAACCTTGAGCCAGAGGAGGTCAAAAGCAGGGAATTCTAAATTAGCCATTCACTAGTATGCAATGTTCAATCTCACAAAGGCATGGGTACTACCCTTGTGGCAAAAGGAATTGTGAAGTGTGGAATTTGGAAGTGGACAGTATGGGACATAGATACCATTTGAGTTTCTGTCAAGAGTAAGAGGTGTGGGTATGGTCTTGTGATTGACTGTAAGTGGTAGTGTCATTAATGCTGGTGTTAATGCCAGAGATGTTAGTAAAGTTGTAATTTGGTAAATGAGTGTCATTGCATCATATAACTCAGAAACTTAGCATTATCCATATGCTCAAGAAAAGAGCTATACAGTACACAACAGATAAGAATGATCTACAAATGGAATTAACTACAATAGCCAGAGAACTATCTTTAAATGGTTATCCAAAAAGACTCTACAACAAGATTCTCTTGACTGATATATCACATAGACAACGTGATGATGTCCAATACATCAGTACTATTACTATTCCATTTGTCAGCAGAATTTCCAAAAAATTAGCTAACCTTCTGAAACCACATAATATCAGAGTAGCATTCAAGCCAATCAACACTATTCAGAAATTTTTAAGATCACCAAAAGATCCTCATCCATTCTACAAGTACTCTGGAGTATATAATATACCTTGCTCATGTGGTATTAGTTATGTAGGTCAGACCTCTAGAAGCTTTGAAACGAGAAAGAAAGAACACATAAGATATGTCAGAAACAACAGACTAGACATTTCAGGCCTTTCTTGCCACTTTGCTTCTACTAACCATCACATTGAATGGGAAGAGCCTTATGCGCTATATAGAAGATAATTACCATTCAAGAACCTTCAAGGAAACAGCTACAGTTGCCCGTAAAACTGAAAACCTAAACAAGAATCAAGGTCTAACCTTACCAGAAATTTGGAAAGCTTTAATCAGATCATTTAACATCAAAGAAATGAACTTTCATAACAATTACATCATGAGCCATAATGAATAAATCACGTTCCTGAGACATGCGCATTGCCTCGTTCAATACTAATTTTTTGTATGAATTAGAACCATCAGTTATAACCTGGTCTGTTACCTTCATCTAGCTTACTAGTTCCCTGAAGATGCCGATAGAAAAAAAATTGGCGAAACACGTAGGATAATAAAATAAAGTTACTTGACAAACATTAAAAAAAGTGTAATATTCTTATAAATAAGTCAAGAAAAAATTCAACACACAAGTGTGTTGTATGTTCTAATTTAGTTTATGAGGTGGATTCCATTTTGTAGTAGTGTTACTGTCATTGTTTATAAGCATCATCATTAGTAGAATCGTGATTGGATAGAAGGATAGAGTGAGGACATACAGTGAGAGGAGACAGATTCTTGGACATGACATCCATACAGAGTGACCTTCTTGCCACGATGTGGCCTCAACAGTGCCTTCCACGTATCACTACTCACTCACTCTCTCTACAGACACAACCTGGCAGAGAAACTGCTAGTATACTTATATATAAACAAAGCAGGCCATTCAAAATAAAGGAGATACTACTGCAGTATCAGAATATGCCCTAAGTGAAATAGAGTGGAGTAATAAAGGAATTAATATCAATGGTCAAAATCTAAATCATTTACAATGCACTGGCAATACTGTAATAATGGCAAATAAAAGAGCACTAAAAGAAATAATGAATCAATTAAATGCACTATCAAAAAAAAGCAGAATTATATATACATTATAAAAAAAATGAAAATAAGGACAACAAATCACAATAGACAATAATAAGAGTATGGTAGGAAATCAATTGAATAAATTCATATAGAATAAGAGAGAAATTAGTCAAAACACTAAATTAGCTGTATACCAGAGTCTTCAAACCAATTTTAACTTAAGGATCTGAAAGCTGGGTAAGAAATAAAACACTTGATCAAAGACTGGAGACTTCTGTTATGAGAGTTCTGAGAAAGGTTAATGGAGTGAACAGATCAGAACAGGCATCAATGGCAATATTTTAAAAATGAGGATATTAGAAAAGAACTTGTCATTGTTAGCATTTAGGAATGCATTAGCAGAGCTAATCTCAGGTGGTATGGTCATTTAAACAGAATGGGAGTGAAAAGATTAGCAAAACAAGTGTCCTTGGCCAGATTAGCAGGGAAAAGACCCAGAAGAAGACCAAGATGTAGATGGATTGATATAGTAAAAAAGTGTCTTAAAAGACAAAAATATAAGATCTGATAATATTGGAATTTTGACATGATAGATTAACTTGGAGGAAAATTATTCATTGGAAGTCAGTAATGATGTAACTTTTTCATGTATACTATCATAATTATCCTGTATCCCCCCCCCGAGGGTACATATCAGGAATCTGATTGATGAACATAATAAGAAAAAGTACAAGAATATGTGCGCCTCATTTTATTTCTTCATGAATGCTTCTTTTTTTTTCTAACTTTTCCTAACTTTTTAGGGGGGAAAAAAGCATTCATGAAGAAATAAAAATAATTCAGATAGGCTGAAATAACAGCTCTTCATCATCATCTGTTGTGGCACATCACCGATGCTCAGTGATGTGCCACACCTGTCCTCCTTCCATCCTTTCAATGTGTCCAAAAGTATTTTAACTTTCTTCTCTCAATATCCTTAAAGAGCCTTAAAGTTCTACTGATCTTTTTCTAACACCCATTTATTTGTATGCCTTTCAGTATATGATATCCTCAACAGCCTTCTGTAACCATATCTCAAAACTAGCTATCTGTTTCTTATCTGACTTCTTTAGGTTCCAAGTCTCACATAAGTTGCTGTTGGAAAAAAAGCAACTGATTTTAGACAAGTTTCTAACTGTTGGTTTAGTTTTCTAATCTTCGTAATCTTCTTCTGATGTCTTCTGAACAGCAATTCTTCACATTAATAATGGATCCCAAGTACTCGAACTTGCTGACTTCCTCAATTCTTTCTCCATTACTGTATTTCCTTTCAGAACCATAACCTTTTGAGTGGAAAATCAAGAAATTCATGCTAAATATCACATTGCAAGATCTACAACATTACAGTGCCGTAGTATAGGTTTTGCGATCTATCTTGTGTGTGTTTAGAGTCCACATTTTTTATTCATGGATGAAACAATGTGTACTCATGATGGAGTAAATAATACTTGAAATGAATTCTAAGCAAAAATTTAAGCAATGTATTTTATTTTGTGGATATTACAGAAATCTTATAGAAGACATGCCACACACACACACAATTCAAGTTCCCTTTCTGCAGGCACATTTGGATTTCTCACCTCCCAACTTGGTTGCCAGGAGTGATAGACAAACAGAATACTACCATCATTAAGGTTTTTATATGGAATAATAGTAACTGAGTGATTTTCAATTTTTTAATTCAAGCACCCACTGTAATCAGAAGACTTTTTTCAAGCTGTAAGTAACTTTCCTATTTATATAAATGTTCATTTAAAATACTATAGTATGTCAGCATGTAATTAGGATTCTGAGAAACTGGAAGGTGACAGGAGAACTTTCAGCTCATATTCAGATTAATCAAATCTATCTACTTTTGCTTCAAGGAAAATAAAACCTTTTCAATTTGTTTCTAAATGTATGATCAAAACTCTGTCAAGGGGTTTTGATTATACACTGATATGTATTTCCATCATGATGACTTTTAAATGATGTTACAGTAGTGGAACATTCTCCAAATAGCCTGAGAGTTTGTCTTACAAAAAAAGTTATTTTCCTAGTGAGATATCACTGAGCATAAGTGAATCTGTTACATAATTTGTTAATATAATTTAGGATACTACTTTTCCAGGTTTAATGTACCCCCCACACACATTCCCCCCCTGAATGAAGTTTGTAGGTTTTATAGACATAACAGGCAATTCCTGTAGCAATAACAAAATTCTCTCATTTGACACAGGTAATGCCACTGGGCTTAGAGTCATGTTCTGTTGTGTTTTATGAATTTAACCATTATGCATTTAAGTCCTATTTCCCAAACACACTGAATTATCGCTGTGTTCTATATTATTGCATTCCCAGAAGACTTTTTTCAACAAATTTTCCAGTAAATTTATATGTGAGATACAGTCTATGAAGATACAATTCTGGTATTCATTTTCAAGTCAGTTGAATCAGTAAAAACAAGGTGGGCAGCTTGTTCACTTATTAGTTTTTTTAAAAACAAGTATTACATATTTTAAGCATTTGTAAGTACAGTCATCCCTCGACGTACGTCTGGGTTCCGTTCCATTCGACAAGACATAAGTCGAATCGGACGTAAGTCAATACATTAAATCAACAGAGTTATAGGGGTTAGGGACTTAACCATTTTAATTTTTAAACCTTATTATAAAACTGTACTGTGTGTTACTGCCACTATTCCAATGTGCTTTGCTTATCCCTCTTCTTCTTTTCATCATAAATTTGTTCATGGCAAGCAGCAAACGCATCATGTACTTTCATTTCTACTAACAAGCAGCATTCAACATTGGGGTCCATGTCTTTAACCATTTTGAGAACATCGCTAACTGCAGAGAACATTTCTGCAAGACCCTTCACTGTGAATTGTTTAACTACCTCTCCTTGTTTCTCTTTTCCCTCTTCCTTTTCTCGTTTTTCCTCTTCTGCAACACCAGTTCGACCAACTCTTCTTTGGTCAACTCTTTAGGGGAACTTTCTATGAGTTGAATGATGTCGTCATCATTCACTTCGAGATTCAGATTGTTTGCTAGGCCCACTATTACAAACTTCCAAAATCATGCACAAACTTATGTCTTTTTCCATATGCCACTCATATATTGAGAGGTCACTTCATCCCAAGCCACAACAATATTTTTAATTGCATGATAAATATTGAATGTTTTCCAGAATTGCATTAGAGTCTGGTCATTTCCTTTAGTGGCAGAAATGGCCTGTGAAAGAGTTGTTCATAGATAATAAGCCTTAAACACTTCAAGAACTCCTTGATTTTCCATCAGTTCGATCAATGAAGTAGTGTTGAAAGGGAGAAACATGACCTTGAACTTGGTGAAGATCACCGCTATAAGACTTACAAGACGGATGACCTGGAGCGTTATCTAGAATTAATAAAATTTTAAATTCTACATTTTCTTTCACACAATAGCTTTTTTTATTTCGCTTGCATAACAGTTGATTAAGGCATCCTCAAACAATTTTTGAGTCATCCACGACTTCTTATTGCTCCGATAATGAACTGGGAGTATGCTTCCTAATGTTTTTGAAGATTCATGGATTCTCACTGTGCCATATCACAAATGGTTTCAGTTTATATCCAGTCACATTACCCGTAACAGAATCGTAATATGGGCATTAAGAGATTTGAAACTAGGTATAGATTTCAGTTTTTTTGTGGATGAATGTCCACTCGGGCATTTTTTTTTTACGAAACAAGGACGTCTCATCCATATTAAATAATTGCTGTGGCAAATAATTTTCCTCCGTAATAATTTATCCAATTTTTCCACAAACTTCTTGGCAGCCTTCTTAGCACTTGCAGATTCCTATACATTTTCACATTATGAAGCGCAAAACTCTGCTTCAATCTCATGAACCAACCAGAAGAAGCGTTGAATTCGAAGTCATAATCGGGTTCTGATTTCTCCTTCAACATGTTGAAGAGGCTTAGTGCCTCAGCGGTTATAGTCACAGGGGTATGTGCTTTTGGTTCAGGTCCTCTATATATATGGCCGAAAATGTTATTTATTCCCTTATGGGATCACGGATATATCTTCAAAAGGCCGTAACTCGAACGGACATAAGTTGAGGGACAGCTAGTGAACTAAGTATTTTTTTCACTTTAAAAAATATACTTCAAGTTGGCAATACTTTAAACATCAATACTGAAAACATACTTGTAATTTACAACTTGAACTGTTTCATTGGCCAGTGCATAGGCTAAGGTTCTTGCAGCAGTCTCAAGACCCATGTAAATAGTTGAAAATCCTAAAAGAACAATAATTCATTATTTTAAATTGGTTTACATTTTTACAAATTCTAAGTTTAATTACAAACTACAATGATTAATCAATTATTCAACCTCCAAATAACCAAACCCTTAGTAATCATCCCCTTAATGAGTTACTGAGAGTTTATTTTTCACTTGTTTAGACTATAATAAGTTTACTTTAATCCTTTATCCAAGTGTGAGCAAACAATGTTTGCGCCTGAAAGTATCTTCAGGACTGGGGTAAGGTAGTAACAACACCGGGCAATTTGTTGCAAAGGTGGAGAAAGATCTCATCACTCCTATCTTAGCATCTCCCATAATGCAAAGCACATCTCCTTGCAGATATGTGTAATGCTATGCATTAAGGCAAGAGCCACTACCCATACTGGTTTCGACCTTTATTGAGGTCTCGTCAGTGGGCCTGGCTCCCACTGACGAGACCTCAATAAAGAGAAGGAGATGTGTTTTGCATTATGGGAGATACTGAGATAAGAGTAATGAGATCTTTCTCCACCTTTGCAACGAATTGCCTGGTGTTGTACTACTTTACCCCAGTCCTGAAGATACTTTCAGGAGCAAACTTTGTTTGCTCACACTTGGATAAAGGATTAAACTAAACTTATTATAGTCTAACCAAGTGAAAAATAAACTCTCAACATCTTTCTCTGAATCTGAAGTAATTCAATAATAAGGTTGTACACCCTTTTGCCTCTGCCTTGGTGTCTCCACTACTGGGCCTCGCTCTCACTGATGAGACCTCAATAAAGGTCGAAACCAGTATGAGTAGTGGCTCTTGCCTTAATGCATAGCATTACACATATCCACAAGGAGACATGCTTTGCATTATGGGAGATACTGAGATAGGAGTGATGAGAATTTTCTCCACCTTTGCAACGAGTTGCCCGGTGTTGTACCACCTTACCCCAGTCCTGAAGATACTTTCAGGCGCAAACTTTGTTTGCTCACACTTGGATAAAGGATTAAACTAAACTTATTATAATGGGTTACTGTTTGAACTCACTTTTGCATCTGTACCTAAGTGATTTCCCAACACAACTGGATAATTTGAGCGATTGATTACTATAGTCTTATGAAGATTTCTGCTAAAAAATATGCTTTTTTATGGTGTCAAGTTTTACCACAAACGAATTTATGTCCAGTGGTAATCACTGGTCATAATCCCAGCCACAAAAGTTGTAAATCTACACAGTCAGCAACCTGATCCATTTGAAGCAGTACTCATCTGATCACTGAAGTAAAGCAAATCTGAGCCCGGTTAGTATTTGGGAAAGTGACCATATGGAAATACTAGGTGCTTTTGACAAGGTTTTCAAGGGAATGAAGATATACTGAAGAGGATCCAGAGATCACTGACATGTCCCTCCAACAGCTAGTCGAAAACTTATCTATGCTGATGACATAACTATCTCCATCCAAGATAGTACCTTTCAAGGCCTTGAGGAAATACTGAGCAAAGATCAGAGCTCACTACAAAATTACTTTGACAGCTGGAGACTATCTCCTAATCCCAGCAAAACTGTTGTTTCTGCTTTCCACCTAAATAATCACGAGGCTCATAGAAAACTAAATATATATTTCTGCAACAGGACTCTAATCCATGAAAGTAGCCCTTGTTACCTTGGTGTCACACTTGACCATAGTCTAACTTACCAAAAACAATTAGAAAAAACTAAATTAAAGATTACTTAAATTAAGGGGATATTAAATCCCGCATAGTTTTAAAACCGAATAAGAAACTCAAAGATCGGAATCAGAGAGTTTCTTGCCGAATATAGTAAACTATAAAGTATCGGCGACACTAGCGTTAGCCAATGCAAGTGATCCTAGTATGTAGTACAATACCGGGCAACTCGTTGCAATGGTGGAGGAAGTTCAGATCGCTATTCTTAGGTATTTTCCATAATGTAAAAACACATTTCCTAGGAAATGTATGCTGTTATTACATTATGGAGGGAGGTCACAACCCAGACTGGTTTCAGCCTTTTTTGAGGCTTCTCAATGCTACTCACTGATGAAGCCTCAAAAAAGGCTGAAACCGGTCTGGGTAGTGACCTCCCTCCATAATGTAATAACAGCATACATTTCCTAGGAAATGTGTTTTTACATTATGGAAAATACCTAAGAATAGCGATCTGAACTTCCTCCACCTTTGCAACGAGTTGCCCGGTATTGTACTATGATCACTTGCATTGGCTAATGCTAGTGTCGCCGATACTTTATAGTTTACTATATTCGGCAATAAACTCTCTGATTCTGATCTTTGAGTTTCTTATTCGGTTTTAAAACTATGCGGGATTTAATATCCCCTTAATTTAAGTAATGTTTTCATTGCCGAAATGAAGCTTATTAGCTCTTTATACTTAAGTAACTAAATTAAAGATATCTGCCAGGAACAACATCATAAACTAGCTGACAGGCGCAACTTGGAGTTGTAATACTTCGACTCTTAGAACAGCAGCCCTGGCTCTAGTTTCCCTGTTGTGGAGTACTGTTCACCAGTTTGGAACCAAAGTCACCACACAACTGTCGTGGACACATCACTTAACATAACAATGAGAACCATCTATAGTACTTATGATCTACTCCTCTCCTAGGATTACCTGTTCTTTCCCATATCACTCTTTCATGCTTCAGAAAAGAAGAAGCCATCATCAGAAATAACATGTATTTCCCATACATCGAGATGTTTCTTCACCTTCAGCACACTGCCTTGCCTCCAGATCTCCAATATGACTTGTGGAATCACCAGATGATGGTGATTCTCCCATGACTGGTGGAGAAGACTGGAATGAACTATAAACAAATACTTGATCACAAATTCAACTATCAATTATTAGGACTGGACAAAGTCGATGTGCCCACTTATTACATCTGTGTGGAATTCATCCTTTTGCATTCCAGACTATGCAGACTATGCATCATATCACTGATGACTGTCCCCATATGCTCCTTCCCTTGAGGCTTCAGGAACTTGCATTTACTCTCAGATATTGATATCAACTGGTTAACTGAATTGTCAGTCTGTATATAGTTTTGCTAAATAATTTCTTGTATTTCCCCCCACCCCACATATACACACTACCACGTGCTAAATAAATAAATAGTGTGATGAACTTGCCTGACAGTAGAACTTCCTGCAATGCATATTTTAACTCCATGGACTAATTGTAGTAAAACAGTATATTAATAATAGTTAACAATAATGTTTGTACTATGAATGAGTTAAGCATTAGATAATTTGGTTCTCCTGATCTAGACACAATATGTTGAATGTTAAGTCACTTCAGGTCTCTGATAAGCATAACTGCAGTGTTCTTATAATTCTTTCTTTTAGAGTTACACAGTGATCAGCATTCATTTTAAAAATTTACGGAATTTATAACCGTGTTAAAAAAAAACCTTTTTTTTATTATCCCAACACAAAAACTAGGTGTCATCAACACGCTAAAAAACAGAGTGCAGACGATCTGTTCCAACGAACAGGCACTAAAAGACAAATTTAAAATTATCTTTAATACTTTCCAAAAAAACGGATACAGCCGAAACACTAGTAACAAAGTTCTCTACAAAACCTCAATAAGAAACAAAGACAAACCAGACTACAATAAAACTATAATCATTCCCTACATTAAAGGAACATCAGACAAAATAAACAAAGTACTACGAAAATACAACCTCAAAGCCACCTTTAAACCTCCTGCAAAATTAAAAAGCTTACTCAACTCATCCAAAGACCCACTCCCTCCACTAGCCCACCCTGGAGTACACTGGATTTATTGTACTTGCAACATACCATATATAGGAGAAACAGGATGCACAATTCCTATCAGACAAAAAGAACATAAATGACACATTAAATATGATAATTATGGTGAAGCTGATCATGCCCTGAATTCCTTACACAGAATTGACTGGAAAAACACTAGTTGTCTCATCGCACTAAAACATGGGATGAACGAAAATTCAAGGAAGCATGTGAGATTATTATCAATCACCCCAATCTGAACAATAATGATGGTCTAAAATTCCCAAACATATGAAAGGTATATATTTGACCCACGGAACATTCCTCACTAAGAACAACTATAAACAGGACTGTAGAAAATCCAGTATCTTAAAAGCAAAAATAAGAATTGTAACACTAAAAATAGGACATCATTGTTTCTGAAAGAATGTTTATTCCTGTCATCGTAAATAGAATTTAGCTTGATGTAATTCCCCACCCCCACTAGAGGTCATGCCAGCAGAATAACATGTGATCAAATCATTGTTTCTTTAGCTTACAATTAATAATGTAACTCAGCTTGTCTTGTATATTGATGTATGCTCCAGATGATGATCTTGATGTGAAGATCAAAACGTCGGGATAATGAAAATGTTTTTTTAACACGGTTGTAAATTCCATATATTTTTAAAATGTTCTTATAATTCATCTACCAGTTAAAGATATTCAAATATTTATGCACCAGACAGAATTCAAATCCACAGCCTCTCAGCTGGGAAATAGATATGCTATCCACTCAAGCAACATTGCCACAAACAATAATACCAACACCAGTTGGCTATAAGTGTTGAACACCTTAAAGTTCAATGAACCTTAAATGAAAATGAACCTAAAGTTGTTGTTCATTTAGTAAATATTTATTAACCCTAGACCACTGGTATATCATAAAAATTAAGAAGGCAAATCACATTACTCATTTTTTTTTATTACTTCTGTCAGAGTTTTGAGGGTTGAAACTCCTAATACTTTAATATTTAAGTAGTATAGAAATAGAAGATACGACACAACATAAATTTAAAAAAAATGAATTTTATTAATTAGGAAAAGATTTTTGGAAAATTTTCTAGTGTTTTTTCCCTTTTCCTTTGGGGGGGGAAGAGGGGCAACCCCCCAATTTTATATAAAAGCTGTATTTTTATATATAGCTTTGTCTGCAATTAATCTTAACATTACTATTTGGTGCAAAGTATTCCTGTCTCTTCTGAATCCTGCCTATTCATCTTTTAGATTTTCATCCATCAGTCATCTTATTCTTTTTGTTAATATCACAAGTACTTTTCCTATATTACTCTTGAGAGCAACCTGTTCTGCAATTTTTGCAGCCCTTTTAGCTTCCTTTTTGTGAATGGGTATTGAATCGATCTTTTCCATTCTTTTGGTATTTTCTCTTAATCACACAAATTATTAAAACTGGCATATTTTGTCTATCATCATCTTGTCCAAGTTTCAGCATCTTTCGAGTAATCCCATCATTCCCAGGACTTTTATGGTTCTTCAGATGCTCTACTACTTCAACAACTTCATCCCTCAGTATGTCAGTCTCTCCTTCTGTGCTTGGTGGTGATATTCCTTTAATTCATTAATCAATCTTTTTTGGATATCAACACCTATCTCCCTATGTCTTATATAACTCTGAACAGCGTCTTATATAACTCTGAACAGCATCTTGTCTATCTCTCTTCTTGTTCATGAAAATTTCATCCTTTTCATCTTTTATGGTTCTCTGTTTTGGGTTTCACTTCTTCTTGATGTTTCTGATCATTTTGTATATTTCTCTTTGTTCAATCTTTACCACAGCATTTACTGATATTATCACAATGCTCCTCTAACCACTTTGATTTCTACTCTAACCACTTCATTATATTTTGCCTTTGTGGCATCATGTTGCATCAGATTTCAATCACGTTTCATTTTTTAATCCACATTCTTTACTTCTGTGCATTTTGTTTCTATGCTGTTCTTCCATTTCCACAGAAATATCTTTCCTAATATTTAATGCTCATTAAAGATTATGCTCATGAAGAGAAGAGTGCCCATAAATTTTTATGAACTTAGAATGAATTTCTTTTGGGGTTAAACCTTTTACAAAGAATTTTATAACTGTACGATACTCAATTTTATCCATTTCGAGGGATACAGACAATGCTTTTGCTTCAGACAGCTGTATAAAACAAACTACTTCATAGAATGACTTGCAATTTCACATGAATGTTTATGACAGATGTACCAACTTAGAAAAAAAAAATCTTGCCGATAGTGTTGCCATCTATGGTTGAGAACTTTTCAGATCACCCACATATTTATTTGCATATCAGACCTTGGACTGTGTGGGTTACAAGACCTACAGCACATAAGTACCATAACCATGGTTAATGCCACATTGCCTCTGAAGAAGGAAAGTGTGATCCATATACTGTAGATGATGAATAAGAGTGGAAATAGTACAGGCTTGTCTTACATCTCATTTCACATCAAACAATCTTCAATTCTACTGCAGACTTACAACTTAAATACAGGCTATATATTGCTTTGTATAATGTTTTCCATTTATACCATATATTTATAGGATTTTGAATAAATTTCCTCTTGGCATTTTATCATGTGCTTTTTTCAGATCTACAAAACTCAAGTACAGATGATCCTTATTATATTACCATGACCTCTTGACTGTCTTAAAAATAAAAATATGATCCTGGCAACTCCTATTTAGCCTGAATTCAGGATGAAACTTGTTCTTCAGTTTTTTTTCTTCTCATAGCCTTCATAAGTTTAAGATATTTCTATAAATTTATACTATAATGTAATCACTCAACCAAATACATAAAACTTATGGTGAGACCTTATCTACTGCTGTGTGATAGCATGACTGTTAGATGCCTATTAGTTATTTATTAGAAATATGGGGAGATTGCCAGCTGAAATTAAGAAATCATTTTGTAAACTGCTGATAAAGTATTAACTTAACCATTCTAACAGCTACCTTTATTTTCTACAGCAGCATGTATAAAATAACATGACTCACTAGTTATTTATCAATTACTGTCAACTTCAGCCACATACACATCCCACCCCCCTATTAATAATGCATTCATATTGCACAACAACAAGGCGCCTCTCTCTCTCTCTCTCAAAAAGCATGGCTAAGTTATTACTGGTAGTAAAAAACAGAACATTGATCAAATTAATACTATTATAAGAAAAAGAATGTTCAATTAATAATATAAAAAGTAATTTGTTACCTTGAACACTTCCTGCAGCTACAGTCATCACATTATGAATTTTTGCCTGTGAATCTACTTGATCTTCACTCATTGCTCTTGACAATATTCTAGTCCCCTGTTCACATACATGTGGTGCCACAAATTTAGCTAGTTGAATTGTCATTTCTCCAAGCTTGTTCACTATACATGAAATAATTATTCATTTATTACTAGTAATCAAAACCTGATAGAATTCAATCATGACACATGAAATAATGTCCATATTGAAAATGGACATTAAAAGTCAAGAATATTCCAATTAATATATTATAATTCTATTTACCTTTGCTTATGGCTATCAGGGGAAGGGATAAGAGTGTTTCATAAATTGATTACAAGGATATGGGAGAACAGGATCATGGCCTAAATCAGGGTTTCTCAAACTGTGTTCCGTGAGAAGTTCTGGAATTTGTCATTTTAGTTTTCTAAGCACTTTTCACGAATAAATATTTTATAGTAAAAATATTCTGAGGAGAACAATATTTGTGAATATGTCAAAAAGCTCAGACCCAGAACGCCTAATAACATCTGTGTATCATTAATTTTCACACATCGAAACCTTTCAACATTTGGGAAAGGGAATATCGCTGTTTATGACGGGTCATAAAAATTGCCTGCAAGCAGATTATAACAATGGCGGCATATCCTCTATTCTCAAAACTGAAGGAAATGACATCTGTGTAGCAAATGTCAGTGACCAAGTGGCATATTTTTAAACATTTTTTTATTTACATTTTTCATTTTACAAGTTGAGTAAGCTTTTTAATTTTGCAGGAGGTTTAAAGGTGGCTTTGAAGTTGTATTTCTGTAGTATTCAGTTTATTTTATCTGATGTTCCTTTAATGTAAGGAATGATTATAGTTTTATTGTAGTCTGTTTATCTTTGTTTTTTGTTGAGGTCTTGTAGAGAATTTTGTTAATAGTTTTGGCTGTAACCATTTTTAAGAAAAGTATTGCTGTAACTTTAAATTTGTCTTTCAGTGCTTGTTCATTGGAGCAGATCTTCAAAGCCCAGTTTTTTAGAGTATTAATGACATCTAGTTTTTGTGTTGAGTGGTGATAGGAGTTCATGTGTATATATGTGTCGGTTTCCAGTAAACAGTGAAGGAAAATCTACCAGAAGGAAGACATGTGACAAATGTATCTAGAAACGAAAGTGTGTTCTGTTTTTCAATCTCAATTGTGAACTGTATGCCTTTGTGTTGTTTAGGTGGCTAAAGAAAGTGTCTAGTGTCTGGCGGCTATGGGGCCAGATTGCAAAAACATTGTCAACGTATCTAAGCCACACTTTGGGTTTGAAAGAATCTAGAGAGAAGAATCTAGAATCTAGAAAAAAGAGAAGAATCTAGAGCATGTTGCTTCAAATGTTCCATATAAAAGTTAGCAATGGGGGGGGGGGGGGGATAATGGTGAGCCCTTGGCTGTGCAGTCTTTTTGTAGGTAGAAAGCGTTTTGCCATGCAAAATAACCAGAACGTAATACATGTGCAAATGTTTACATCACACCAAAACATGGTATGAATGCAAATTTAAGGAAGCCTGTGAGATTCTTATCAACCACCCCAATCTGAACAATAACAATGGTCTAAAAGGGGCAGTTCCATGGAGGGCAGAATTGGAAAGCCAGGATATCATCAGTGCTTAGGAAATTGTGAAAGAATATTTGTTAGCAGCAATAGTAAGCTGTATTCCACGAGTGAAGAAGAGGACACAATTTGATGTAAAGTGGATGACAAACGGTATCAAACACGAACTGCAGTTGAAAAAGAGATTGAGAGGGGGTGGAGGTCAGATACACAAAGAATAAAAGACGCAGGCCAGGAGAGTGACCAGAATGGTGAGGAAGGCAAAACTGGAATATGAGAAGAGATTGGCACTAAGATCCAAAGAAAATCCTAGGGAATTTTTTAGCTATGTGGCCAGTAGGCAAAGAAACGATTGTGAAAGAATGACGTTGTGGGATAAAAATGGGAATAGAGTGATTGATGCAGAATACATAGTGCAGTTGTCAATGAGCACTTTATTGGAGTATTTCATCCTGGAGGAGGTTTTAATACTAGAGGGATAGGGCAGGTTCAGGGTTTAGAGGTGCAAGAGGAGAGTATGTTCCGAATATTGAGTACTCTGGATACCAGTAAAAAAGCTGTTGGACTGGATGGTATTTCAGCATGGATTTTGAGAGAATGTGCTAAAGAACCGACAATTACGTTGACCTGGCTTTTCAATAAAAGTCTAGCTGCGAGAAAGGTACCCAGGGAATGGAAGGAAGGTAAGATAGTGCCGCTGCATAAGGGTGGTAGCAGACTGGAAGTGTCTAATTATAGACCTGTTTGTGTGTCATCAGTAGTTAAGGTCTTGGAGAAATTAGTGAGGGACTATATACAGCGTTGGGCAGATGAGAGTAATGTTATCTGCGAGAATCAACATGAATTTGTTAAGGGACGCTCTTGCTTTAGTAATATGATTGCCTTTTATAATAAAGTGACAAGAGCAGTTGATGAGGGAAAGGCATATACTGCCATTTTTTTTTTATTTTGCAAAGGTGTTTGACATGGTGCCACATGATAAGCTGATATTTAAGTTGCAGCACATGGGTTTAAATGTCGGATTAGTCAAATGGATTCAGGATTGGCTGACTGATAGGTATCAGAGAGCTGGGTATGGTGGGGCAAAATAAAGGAGGCAGAAGGTTACAAGTGGGGTCCCACAGGGCTAAGTACTGGGACCTGTATTGTTTAACTTTTATATCAATGATATTGTCAATGGATTGCAAGGGGAAGGGGACACTCAGTTGTTTGCGGATGATGTGAAGCTGTGAAGGGTTATCAGTAATAGTGCAGATGTGGCAGCCCTGCAAGAGGATTTGAATAAACTAGACAGATGGGCAAATGAATGGGAGTATCGGTTCAATGTAGCAAAATGTAGTCTTGAGGGTTTGGGATCCATCAATGGGAGGATGCATACTCGATTGGAGGAGCTGTACTGGCAGAGGTAGGGGAGACAAGAGATCTGGGGGTGATGATCAATAGAATACTGAAATTCAGGGAGCATATTGCAAAGGTAGTGAGGGTAACTCAGAGGATTGCTGCAATACTCAGAAGGAGTATTTTTTATTTCTGCTGACCTTCAGAAATAAAAGAGTTATCATTCCGTTGTATAAGACTCTGATCAGACCACACTTAGACTATTGTTCTTAGATTTGGTCCCTAGAATTTGAAGGGGATAAACTGACTGTGGAACAGGTCAGGGCCGGTCCGAGAGTATCTAAATTTTCTTTGCCCCTAGGCAAAGAAAATTTAGATGCCCCCTAATACATTGTCTCTCTATATATATTATGTCATACTCACACAAGCACACGTACACCTACACATGTGGATATTTATAAAAATAATATCATTATGAACATTAAAAAAATTTCTTAATCAAAACCAATACATTTGTATACATATATGATTACTCCTAATATCTGTATAGCAAGAAAATTATTACATCTTAAATACAAAAATTATGAAAAATTAATCTTTAGGGCTTTTGCTTTGGCAAAGTTTTGAATTAATTCATCTATATTGATTGTAGATGCAATTTCATGCTCTATAGATATTGTTTCTAGACCAGTGAGTCGTTCCTGAGCCATTGTAGAGTGAGTGTAAGTTTTTGTAAGTTTTAATTTCGAGAAACTTAATTAATTTCCAGGATAGCCCAAAACCCCCCCCCACTTCCCCCCCCCACCCCCCCCCCCCCCCACCCCCCCCCCCCCCCACCCCCCCCCCCCCCCACCCCCCCCCCCCCCCACCCCCCCCCCCCCCCACCCCCCCCCCCCCCCACCCCCCCCCCCCCCCACCCCCCCCCCCCCCCACCCCCCCCCCCCCCCACCCCCCCCCCCCCCCACCCCCCCCCCCCCCCACCCCCCCCCCCCCCCACCCCCCCCCCCCCCCACCCCCCCCCCCCCCCACCCCCCCCCCCCCCCACCCCCCCCCCCCCCCACCCCCCCCCCCCCCCACCCCCCCCCCCCCCCACCCCCCCCCCCCCCCACCCCCCCCCCCCCCCACCCCCCCCCCCCCCCACCCCCCCCCCCCCCCACCCCCCCCCCCCCCCACCCCCCCCCCCCCCCACCCCCCCCCCCCCCCACCCCCCCCCCCCCCCACCCCCCCCCCCCCCCACCCCCCCCCCCCCCCACCCCCCCCCCCCCCCACCCCCCCCCCCCCCCACCCCCCCCCAAGAGTGGCTTTAGTAATAAAGAGAAGGCACAATGCAGAAAAGATGATAGTTATGGTGGTTGCAAATGATCTGAGTGGCAGTATAAATCAGGTAGCAAAGGATTTAAGAACATTGTTAGATATCGTGAAGAAAAAAAGTATCAGTGGGAGAATAGTGTGTGTGTGTGTGTGCTGCCTCGTTTTGACAATTATGAGTTTAGTAGATGAGCAATGATAATGAATGATATGATTGCAAGAATGTGCAAAAAAAAAAAAAAAAGGTCTGGAATTTGTTGATGTCTGGAGTGTGTTTGAAGGCAAAAGACAGCTGTATGCAAGAGATGGGTTGCATCTGAACATGGAAGGTCATAAGCGATTGAAGTTACTGTTTTCTGAACAAGTTGAAGTAATTGGGCAGGGAAACTAAAATTGAAAAGGTTGAGTGTAAGAGGGAGAAACTTAAGCAGTGATTGTATAATTGTTGATCATTATTCGTGGAATAAATTGCAGAATAGAGGGGATAAAAATCAGCATGGGACTACTAAAATTAGTGACATGTATATCAGTTTTAAAGCTGGTACAAGAACTAAAGGGAATCTGCAATTTTTGTATACAAATACAAGCATTCAAAATAAGAGGGAAGAATTTTTGGCATTAGTCAGTGCAATCTCACCAAAAGTTGTAGGCATTAGTGAAACTTGGCTGTCAGCAGATGTGGTCACTGGAATTGAATGTGATGGGTACAGTATTTTCAGGGAGGATAGAGAAGATAAAAAGGGGGAGTACTGTTGATGACATATGATGATAGACATGTGAATGATAGTACATTTGAGGTGATCTGGTGTGAAATAGTGACCAATGCAACCAAATATATAGTTAGATGCTGCTATAGGCCAGGGGGGGGGGTATAGGGATGATATTGAATTCATGCATCAGCAAATTAGTGCAATGAGTGCATGGTTAGTGATTATTATGGGGGATTTTAATTATAGTGATAACAATTGGAAGGAGGAAATATCACATGGCAAAAAGGAAATGGAATTCATACATCTTCTATGAGATAATTACTTGCAACAGCACATAACTGTTTGCACATAAGTAAGATATCATCATTACCTCCAATTGGTGAGAGCAAATATGTGGTATTGACTTGGGAGGTTGCAAAATTTGTGGATTTCTCTCTTAAGAAGGGGTATATATGGAACCACAGGTTAGGCAATTATAACAAGCTTCAGAGTGAGCTTGCAGCAGTCCCATGGCAGAATATATTGCAGGAGAAAGATATTAGCAATGCATGGGATAAAATCAGTGGGTATCTGAGGAAGGCAATATCAGATTGTGTCCCTATGGTCAGGAAGACAAACAAGGTAGGTGTTAGGTGGATGAGTAGTAGTATCAAGCTTGACACTATATACAAAATATAGTGTCAAGCTGATTTGCAAAAAAAGAAAATGTTATGGAGAATTTACAAGGAGAAAGGCGATCAGTACACCTATGAGCAGTACAAGGCTCAAGCTAGGAAGGTTACCAGCATAGTAAGAAAAGCTAAATCAGATGATGAGAAGACCTTAGCCAAGGAGATTAAGTGCAATCCCAAACAGTTCTTCCGCTATCTGGCAAGTAAAAGGAAGAATGACTTCGGAAGGATAATTTTAGTGGGTGCTGATGGTATCGAGGTGACCAATTCAGATGTAATAGTAGAGTTACTGCGTGATCACTTTTCAAAAGTCTATCACTCAAGTGAGAATATCTCTTTACCTGTAGCAATAACTAATGTGAGAATTGAAGTTAAGAAATCAGAGGTACTTAGTATATTGCAAAATTTAAATGTGAACACTGCTGTAGGTTTAGATGGAATATCAGCTCTGGTATTGCGTGAATGTGCAAAGGAATGTGCAGGCAGATACATTCACCAACAATCCCACCACCTCTCCTCACAACAATATGGAGTCACTAAGACAATACACAACAGGGCTAAACTTATCTGCTCAAATGACAATGCCCTAACCACAGAACTAAACCACATTCTCAACACTTTCTCAGCCAATGGCTACCCCCCAAAAAAATCCAAAAAATATTGAAACCAGTAAAGCACAACCCCCCCCCCATCTCAAAACAAGGATTACTCTAAATCCATCATCATACTCTCTATCCGAGACACCTCGGAAAAAATTGCAAAAATCCTAAAAAAACATGACTTAACTTCTTGTTACAGACCATATAAAAAATTGGCATCCCTTATCCGCTCTACTAAAGACCAACCTCCCCCCCCCCCAGACCTACCTGGTGTATACCAGGTCCCTTGCAGCTGTAAGCTGTCCTACTTTGACCAAACAGGCAGGACAGCAAATATCAGAATTTCAGAACACAAGGACTACATCCGGTTTCACCAATGCAGCCACTCTGGTCTTGCTGACCAGAGTGGCTGTAATTACCTGCCATAGAATACGGTGGAAGAAAGCCAAGATAATACACCGTAGTAAATACAAGTATGAAAGGCTTTTAATGGAATCAGCTTCGACCCTAAGAAACAATCCGAACCTCAAGAAATTTGGCTGCATGAGACCGCCTCAAATTTGGGAAACCTACATCAGAAGACCTTCAGCCCAATCGCCCAAGAATACCAACATTGCCTGCTAGGGAGCACCAACAGGACTTTAGGAGAAATAATAGCTTCCTGCTTCTTCCTTATTTACTGTTTGTTGTGCCTGCATGCACGTGTCTTGTTCTTAAGTTTCTTGAAAATGACAACGTGATGTTGCCGAAATATTGAAGTATATTATCCAAAATTTATTTTAATGTATATCCTAGTGACGTTGTAATTTCCTTAAATTACTTAGTTAAAAATGCATAACCAACGTCTAAAAACCTTTCCATGAGAATGTGCAAAGGAATTGTCAACTCCTCTTACTTGGTTATTTAACTTAAGTTTGAACTCTATTATGGTCCCTAGGAAGTGGAAGGAAGGCAAAGTAGTTCCTTTGCATAAAGGTGGCTCTAAAACTGCGGTAGTTAATAACAGACCAATCACCATCTCAGGAGTGGTGGTGGTAAAAGTATTGGAAAAGTTGGTTAAAAACAAAATTCAAGAATGGGTGGATCAGGATATGATACTCTATAGTGGCCAACATGGTTTTGTTAAAGGTCAATCCTGCCTTAGCAATTTATTAGCTTTTTATAATAGAATGACATCTGAGTTGGACAAAGGAAATGGCTGCACAGTGGTACTTCTGAATTTAGCTAAGGTTTTTTGACAGGATACCCCCATGGAATACTGTTACACAAATTGGAGCAGATAGGGATGCTAAACTGGTGATATGGATAGGAGAATGGCTCAGGGAGAGATACCAGAAGGTGGTGTGGAGGAACTGGGTTCAGGATGAGGCAGGTGACCAGTGTTATGCCTCAGGGCTCTGTGCTTGTGCCATTGTTGTTTAATTTGTACATAAATGATATAGGAAATGGCTTACAGGGAGATAGTCAGTTGTTTGATGATGCAAAGTTGGGTAGCGCAATAAAAAAATCAAGCTGATGTTGAGAGTTTGCAGGATGATTTAAACTGGTAAATTTAAGCTGGTAAAATGAGCAAAAGGAAGTGGATGTCAGTTCAATGTGGAAAAGTGTAAAGTTATGCATTTTGGGATTAAAAGATTACCAGCTGTGTACTACATTGATGGAACGGTACTCCAAGAGACTGATGAGGCTAGGGACTTAGGGGTGTTGGTAGATAGGGAGATGAAGTTCAGGAGACACATTGCTAAGGTGTCCAAGATTGCACATAGGATTACTTGGTTATTGAGGAACACACTAACATCCAGAGATAAAGAGGTTATTAATCCCCTTTATAAAGTGTTGATACTTGCACATTTGAATTACTGTGCTCAGGTCTGGTGACCTGGATTCCTTGGAGATGAGTAGGTTGTGGAAAGGGTTCAGAGGAGAGTGACTAAGTTGGTGAGTGATGTAAAAAATGCTCTCTACATTGATAGATTGAGAGTTTGTGGATTACAGAGGTTGGTTGATAAGCAGAAAAGAGGGGATATGATAGGAAACATTTAAATTACTAAAAGATTTTTATAAGATTGATGCAGGGGAAATGTTTCAGCTGTGTGATAGTGATAAAAGAACAAGAGGTCATCCCTGGAAATTAAGGAAAAGTGTGGTTAACAAAGGTGTGGGAACAAGGTTTTTCGCCTGGAGGGTGGTGAATGGAATGCATTGCCTGACTCAGTTGCGAGTTCTTCATCTGTAAATGAATTCAAGAAGAGATATGATAGATATTGTTTTGATAGTTTGGGTCTCCTGCGGTAAGTCTACTGACTCCATGCAGATACCTGTAATAATAATAATGATGATGAAATAAAAATAAATGAAAAAAATGTCTGAAAAACAATCTATAAACCAAGGAATAAGACAGGGATGCTCACTGTCTCCAACACATTTCAATATTCACATTAATGAAACATTAATACAGTGGAACACCTTAAACAATCCAGATATAGATAATAATAAACAAAATAAATAATAGCATATTTATTTTGTTACTCCAGGAAAAAAATTTCCTGGAGTAACAAAATAAATATGCTATTATTTGCAGATGATCAGGTAATAATGTCAGATAAGGAAGAAAATTTACAAAGAGCAATATATAATTTAAACATTATAGTAGAACAGTTTGGATTGAAAATATCCACAGAGAAACTAAAACAATGGCATTTTGTGGAAAAACTCCAATTAGAAGAAAAATAGTTATAATAAAATAATAGAAGAGATAAATACTTTCAGTTATCTTGGATGTGAAATATCATATGAAGAAAAAAAATAAAATATTAAAAACTTCAAAATTTTTACAGATTATAGGCCTGATAAAAGAACACTCAATCCAAATAAAAGACAGGATGTTGTGATGTGCTGCTATATTTACCAATTTTCAGATTGATGCACCAAAGAAGAAGAAGAAGAAGAATCCAAATATAGTACGAAAAGAAACACGCTTGAAAATATACAATACTTTAGCAGTGCCCATATTATTATATGGCCGTGAAATTTGGGCAATAAACAAACAAGATAAATAAAGAATAAAAACAAGTGAAATGAGATTTATGAGAAGAACTGCAAAATACACATCATTATTAGAATTACAAAGAATATTTTAAAAGAACTAAACAATTATAAACAAAAATGGATAGAACATGTAAACTGTTTTACTAAATAGCTTAAGGAAATTACAACGTACAATAGAACATACATTAAAATAAATTTTAATACACTTCCAATATTTCGGCAGCGCCACGTTGCCATTATCATAGGAACTTAAATACAGGACACGTGCATGCAGGCACAACACACAGTACTTCTGATGTAAGTTTCCCAAATTTGGGGCAGTCTCGTGCCACCAAATTTGTTTAGGTTTGGATTGTTTCTTAGGGCTGAGGCTGATTCCATGAATAGCCTTTCATATATTTGAATTTACTACGGTGTATTATCGTGGCTTTCTTCCACTGTATTCTATGGCGGGAATCCAGCGCATGGTCTCCAAGACTATGCGCTGGATTCCCGCCATAGAATACGGATGAAACTGGATGTAGTCCTTGTGTTCTGAAATTCTGATATTAGCTGTCCTGCCTGGGGGGGAGCTTGGTCTTTAGTGGAGCAGATAAGGGATGCCAATTTTTTATATGGTCTGTAAAAAGAAGTTAAGTCATGTATTTTTACGATTTTTGTAATTTTTTTCAGAGATGCCTCGGATATAGGGAATGGTGATGGGTTTAGAGTAATCCTTGTTGAGAATGGGGGGGGGGAGTTGTGGTTTATTGGTTTCAATATGTTTTGGATTTTTTTGGGGGGGGGGGTAGCCATTGGCTAAGAAAGTGTTGAGAATGTGGTTTAGTTCTGTGGTTAGGGCATTGTCATTTGAACAGATAAGTTTAGCCCTGTTAATACACCGTAAAGTCATGATAATACATCGTAGTAAATTCAAATACGAAAGGCTATTCATGGAATCAGCCTTAGCCCTAAGAAACAATCCAAACTTAAACAAATTTGGTTGCATGAGACTGCCCCAAATTTGGGAAACCTACATCAGAAGACCTTCAGCCCAATCGGCCAAGAATACCAACATTTCCCGCTAAGGGGCACCATCAGGACTTTTAAGAGAAAGAATAGCTTCCTGCTTCATTCCTCATTTACTGTTTGTTGTGCCTGCGTGCACTGGCTTGTATTTAAGTTTCTGTGAGAATGGCAACGTGACATTGCCGAAATATTGGAAGTGTATTAAAATTTATTTTAATATATTATTATTATTACTAAGCTGTGTAGGTCAGTGGATGTGGCGTTTGCACACCACCGCGCTTGGCCGCACGAAGGAAGGGTTGGTTTCCAGTCTAGTCGGCGACTAGTGGAAATTTTTCTAAGCCTTTTTTCGACCGGTTCCCGAGTTAGTCGATCTCTGGCACGGGCATGCAGGTTTTTCCTCCCGGAAACTCGGGTTTTTCGTCCTGTAAACTCAAGAAAATCGACCGTAGAACCCACATTATTTCGACATTAAATATATTGTGTTAGGGTCAGGGACCACGAGATGGTGGCACATTTGAGCCGTCTCTCTTCACTGCGTACCGCTTAATTAGTGATAGCCTTGGGCCATTTGTCTCTGATTGGGTACCAGTGGAGATTGAACTGCCCACTCAGTCTCCAAAAGTTAGGTAGGGCTAAATGGCCTCGCCTACTCCCGTTTACGGGAATAAAAAGGCGTTAGCTGATTTTTTTTTTATTATTACTAAACAAGACCTCATGGAGTCAAAGACTCATCTAGGAGGTCCTTTTATCTCACACACATCTCATCATACCGTGTCTTAAACACATTCAAACTCCTTGCAGACACCACACTCTCAGGCAAGGCATTCCAATCACTCACAACTCTGCACGAAAAAAATCTGCCTCTCACTCCCTTACTCACACCCTCTTTATACAGTTTCCAGGGATGACCTCTGGTTCTCCCCTGATCTCCCACTATTCTCTGTAGAACTTCTCCACCATTGATCTTATAATAACCCCTTACCAACTAGTAGGTCTCTATCATATCTCCCCTCTTCCTTCTCTCCACTAGACTCAGCAAATTTCATCTTTTCAATCTTTCCTCATACTCGACATTCCAGAGGTCAGAAACTACCTTAGTCAGTCGCCTTTGGACCCTTTCCAACATCTCTTCATCCTTCTGAAAACCAGGTGACCAAATCTGGGCACAATAGTCCATGTGTGGCCTAATCAAAGCCTTATACAATGGAACAAGAATCTCCCTACTTCTACACATCAGTGTCCTCCGCATCATTCCCAGAAGTCTTTATGTTGTCTTCACAATTTTGGCAATGTGTCCCCTAAATTTTAGATCCTTATCCACTATCACCCCAAGATCTCTTATTTCCTCTACTTCCAACAATATATTCTCACCAAGCATAAATTCTGCATCCCATCTTTGTTTTCCAAATTTTAAAACCTTACATTTTGCAACATTGAACTCACATCCCCCATTTGCTTGCCCAATCACTCAATTTAAAGTCTTCTTGCAAGGCCACAACATCTTCACTACTCTTTATGGTTCGTCCCAACTTTGCATCATCTGCAAATAACTGAATATCTCCATCCAAATCTTCAACTATATCATTAATATAAGAGTTAAATAGTAATGGCCCTAAAACACTGAGGCACTCCACTAGTGACTTTCCTTTTCCTGGATATTGCATCCCCATACACAACTTGTTGATACCTATCAGATAGCCAGTCTCCAACCCAATGCACTAATCTAATATCCAACCCCATCTGCTCTAGTTTGACTGTCAACTTATCATGAGGTACTCTATCAAAAGCTTTTGCAAAATCCAAGTATATTACTGTGTATCCTTCTCCTCTGTCCAAGGAAGCAGTCACTTTATTGTAATAAGTAAGTAGATTACTAAAACATGACCTCCCTTTAGTAAATCCATGCTTTCCATCAAAGATTATACCATTGTTGTCAACCCAACTCTGGATCCTAGTTCTCACAAACTTCTCCAACAACTTAACCACAACACCTGACACACAGATAGGCCTATAGTTTGATGCTTGAGTTCGATCACCTCCTTTATGAAGTGGCACAATCTTGCCCTCCTTCCACTCTTTAGGGACTTGACCAAGTGCAAGACTCAAATTAAAAAAATATGTCAAGGCAGGTGTCAACTCTCTGGCACGTTCCTTCAGAATACGCGGTGATATATTATCAACTCCCACAGCCTTATTTACATCTAGTTTACTCAACTCCCCAAATACCTCTTGCTCACTTACAGTCAGTCTCTCCTCCCCATCATCAACTGCCCTTAATCTCTCCATGAAGTCACTTTCACAAGATTGAAAGATCTTTATGAATTGCTCATTAAGTATCTCCACCACACATTCTGCAACAGCTGTCTTTATACCATTTCCTCCAATCAATGTCATCCTTCCATAATCATTCTTTCTTTTGCTGGCTACATATCGAAAGAACTCCCTAGGATTCTTTTTGGCTTCATTAGCTAACTGCTGTTCATACCTCTCTTTAGCTACTCTCACCAACCAAGTCACCCTCCTTGCATGATCTTTGTAGACCTCATGAAATTGGTTACTTCCACTTCTCTTATGCTGCCTCCACAATGCCCTTTTTCTCTGTATTGCATGCTTAATCTCTTTATTCATCCATCTCACACCTACCTTATTTAACCTTCTCATCCATGGTGTACATTTAGACATTGCATCTACTAAGTAGTTTTTGAAAATCCCCCAAGCTGCATTGATCTCTTTTCCAGCTAACTCCTCATTCCATGCTACACCACCTGTAAGCTGTCTCCTGAGCTCTTCATAATCACCCCCCTTGTAGTTCCACATATACCCTTTTTTCACAGGGGTCCTTGCACTGCTGGCAACCACACAGGTAATCACCTCATGGTCACTTTCACCAACTGGTGGATGATTTGACACCTCATGAATAATTACATCCTCTGATGAGATGACCAAATCCAAGACCCTTAATCCTCGTGTGCCCTCTGTTACATACTGTCTGAGGTAGTTATCCCTCAAAAACATAAGAAACTCATTTTCTTTACTTCCAGTTGCTATCTCTTCATTCCAGTCTATATTGCCATAATTAAAATCACCCATAATGATCAACCTTTTCTTATCTGCTTGGCTTATTTGACAATACATTTCACTATCACCACCATCCACATTACCAAGTCTATAACAACATCCCACCAAGTATTTGATTCTATTCACCTCTATCCCACACCATACTGCCTCAAAACCACTGGCCCTATTTCCCTCTTGGATCTCTACCTTGTATGGACATAACTCTTTCTCTATCATCAACAGCACTCCCCCTCCCTTTTTACCCCTTCTATCCTCACGAAACACATCATACCTTTCCATCTCTATTCCTGTCAGGATGTCGTCCTCATCTAGCCATGTCTCACTTATTCCGACAATCTCTGGGTGCACAGACGCAATTAGTGCAACCATTTCATCCGCCTTGTTTCTTATACTTCTAGCATTGGTATACAAACACAACAACTCATTTCTGGATCTACAGCTAGTTCCACTGATACCACTCAATCGATGTGATCTCTCCATGCTGGACTGGGGCCATTTCCCTTTCTGCTTCTTCATTTTAGAACCCTTTGCAATTCCATCTGTTTCCTTTTGATCCCTGATCATCCCATTACTTTCCTGCCTACATTGCTCTCACCTCCTCTTGGAACATCCACCTTTCTCATGCTGTGTACCCCTGTCCACCCTGAGCCTCCCCGTTTCCCTGCTCCTCTTGCACACCCATTCTCTCATTTTCTATACTCATAACACTCACTTCCCCATTCATTTCCGCTTCTTCAATCTCTGCTGTCTTACTCTCCTGCTCTTCCACATCACTCCCCTCTCGATCTGATTCATTCTCTGTATTCACTTCTCTACTTTCCAGCAGCAGTCTCTCCAAGCGATTCACACCATAACCACTCAAATGCAGTCCATCGCTCCCATACAGCTCACTTCGTCCCTCAAACTCATTCCACACATTAACAAACTGTACTCCAATCTCCTCACACATTTCAGCCAGAATATCATTCATAATCCTTGCTCTCCGCCTCATTTCACCACAATCATACCTAGGCAACACACTGACTACCATTCCTATCACACTATTCTCTTTTATCTTTCCAAGCAGTCTCCTGACATTCATTTTGACATGCTCTTTGTTCTCTCTCAAATCATTTGTACCAATTAATACAATTAACTCTTTTGCTTGCTCCCGCCTCATATTCAATGCCTCAATCACTCTACTCATTTTACCACCTGGAAAACATACCTTGTGCAATTTATCCTCTAGCACACCTTTAATAATGGAGTCGCCATACAACGCCACTCGCTCATCTTTCGTTAACTCTTTCATGCCATCATGACTTATTTTAATAGTTTTGACCTGAATTCTCTTAATTTCATTCCGCATCCATTTCATTTCTTGCTTCATCCAATCCAATTCACCTTCCGAACCTCGCGACACATTCTCTCTATCATTAAATCTTTCTAACTTTCTAACTCTCAACCCCCTCTTCTCACTTTCCCTCTCATTCATCCTTCTTTGTTTCCGTACTTTTGGTCTAACATACGTCCAACTTTCACTATCATTCTTCTCACTTTCACTCTCATTTATCTTTCTTTGTTTCCGTACTTTCGAACTAACATGCGTCCAACTTTCGCTATCATTCTTCTCACTTTTACTGTCATTTATCTTTCTTTGGTTCAGTACTTTCATGCCAACATGCGTCCAACTTTTGCCATCATTCATTCTTTTTTCGCTATCATTCATTCTTTCAATTTTTTTTACTTGCGATTTCTGCATCACGCCATTTCTACTTTCATTCGTTCTCTCAATTTCGTTTCTTTCCGCCTCACTTTCATCCCTTTTAACATTCGTTACGGTTGTCAAATCGCTCTTTTTCTTTTTTCTGATTTTTTAACATTTTTTCGCCTCTCTTTCTCACCATCCTCTTTCAAACGTGCACTCGCGACACAATCGGTACTAGAACTTTCTGTCATCAATTTCATGTTCGCATTCATCAATTCTTCGTTCAGGTCACACTTCGCACACACCCTTCTTCCATCTGCACTAAACATCCACAAATCATTTATGTAATCGAAGGAATACATATAACAGACCTCACACTTAACGAAACGACCGAAATCTAAATTAAAATTATGGAATGACAATGCCACCGCCATTTTTTTTTTCTCTGCAGGTTACTAGGTCTAATAATAACGATTTCGTATTTAGTTTAGGCAAGAAAAAAACCCCCACACTAATAATATTGGTAGCGTACAACGTTTACAGTCGCTCTTACTTAAACAATTACGCATATATACTTAATTATTATTAATAAAACTTATCTGAATCAGGAGCTCTTCAAATCGTGTCCGTACCACTTGGCCCACTAGCCCCCTACCCATATATTCTATTGTACATTGTAATTTCCTTAAGCTATTTAATAAGAATGTATAACCAACGTCTAAGCCTTTCCACGAGAAACACAAACTGAATGACCAACACACGATATCCTAAACAAATAATAAAATATAAACCAATCGGAAAGAGAAGGCCAGGCAGACCTGAAAAAAGGATATTAGATGGATAAAGAGACCAATATGGTCTATATCTGTAATTGGCATTATGATGATGGTGCATAAACCTACATTTTGGAACATTAAATTGTCAATCAGTCCAATCATTATCCTTTGCCCACAGTGCCAATCTATTTAAATCAACCTGCAATATAATCCTCATACAACCACTTTTTAACCATACTTCACATGCCTGGACATTGGTCTATTTTGGACAACAGGAAGAACTGTGAACATCTACATATGAGAAATACATGTGCTATCATCATCTTCATTGCAAGTAGATCATGCTTTGTACATCACTTCACATTAGATCAGCTGAAGAAAATATCACTACACAGAAGCAACTACAAAATCAGAAATACAGGCAGCAACTGCAGTTAATCATGTTTGCTGTTCTCAACCAGTATGGATGCATTCATTTCTTCAAAATTTGGGAGGTTAATTCTAAGATCACTTTCAGCACCATTAGGCATAAATTATTTTTCTCTGCAGACATAAAGAAGTCTACATAGGACTTTAAGGGACTATTTTGTGTTAGGATTTTCAATTGCCATTATGTACTTGATTGTAGTGATCTACATTTCTAATAAGTACATCTGCATTCTGATGATGCTCTGAATCTAGCAAAACATCATCATGAGAATTTAAAAAAATCATAGTTTATTTTGTCCTAATATGGTGACTCTGAACTTATGACAAACAATACCTAACATATCTTTCTATAATCAATTGGATATATATATAATTCTCTAAGCCTTGAAGAATGTCTCTAGCAGTCACAAGCTAGTTTTGACAAATATATTCATCAATGTTTCTTTGCTTTTCATTGGTGGTGTTCGATAATTTGCCTGGCATTCTCCCTAATTTTGTTTTGCTAACCCATCATCCAACATTGTTGATATCAATACCATATACACTGAATATTTTAAATAAATATTCAGTGTGTATGAATATTTATTTAATTTCTGCAGGTTTTTCTTTTCTTGATTTGACTTGGAGCTCAATGATATTTCATTGCTGCACATGATCTGGACACTGTCAAAAACCTGCAACAAATAATAGAAATTTAATATCTGTTTTGCATGCATTATGTATCAATCTAATCTTATATTTATTTCACAATATTTTCCAATTAACTTAATTTTAATATCTCTATGGATATTAAAATCATACTAATAATAGTACATGCATATCTCGGTCATATGACATGTTAGGTTCTACACTACTGTCATATAGTGAATCACTGTTTTTGTCCACTTGCAGATGCATGTAATTTCTAAGCAGTCATATATGTGTGTCAATTATGCAAATAAAACATTTATTTACATTAGATATGCAAACAAAAAATGTAGAATAATTTTCACAAACAAAAACGTTATTCTGAATAACTTGGCTTAAGGAAATACCTCAACCAGTTTGTTCATCAATCTACACCATTAAGGGTTTTTTTTTTTTTTTTCCATTTCAGCAATAAGATTGTCATGTTTACAAATAACTAGCATTAAGTAGCATAGTGCTTTTCCTTCACTTTAATTAGAACTTTATTTTTATTTTTAACAAATGTAACAACAGTAGTGCAAGGTAAGTTTAGCCTGCAGCCTCTCTTAGTGTTCGATATTCCTCTGTCACTAAATTTAATCATTTTAATCTTAGCATGATGTAATAGGTTTAACCACGCTACCGGCAAAGACGTCTTCGCTGGTATTCATGATAACTTCATGAATACCGACGCATCCATGATAACGTCAAGGTTATCATCATGAATGCGAAGTGCATATTAAAATTGTAATACCATTGGTATTACATTGAAATATATGATGGATACGAAGTGTGATGCGTATTTAATCCATAATGGCCAGTAAGGTGGGTAAGTGTTTTCTTCTTTTTTCACTGGAGCAACAGCACTCTCACTTTGAATTTCATCTACCATTATTAACAACCATAAAATAATAATTATAAACAGTTTATCATTCACACCAAAACACAGAGAGATGTAGCGAGCAATGGCAGCTCGTGGCTTGATATCGTGGGGACTGCAACTTTTAAAATATATATATACACACTGTGAGTACAGTGTATACGTGTTTGGATAAAATATCAAAATGACGGTAAAAATTTTTAAAAAAATTAAACATGCAAAAATATTGTTTATTATCGATAAAATTATACAGTTTGGTATAATTCAAAATTACTTAAAAATAAAATCCATTATCATATTTGGACATTAATTGTAATGTCCAAATATTTAAAGAGACAGAGTAAACACGATAAGCAGTACGAATACTCTATTGCAACAGTGGAACTGCACGATGGACAGTGCTGCATTATGCTAATAGCTCGCATCTCACTATGATGTGCATATGCTTGCTCGCATAGCAAATATTAGCAATATGACACTGTGGTAAACACAGTGCTGCTAGCGTCCTTCGCCCTCCTAAGTGCTACAAGATGGCCTTTTTATTATTTTTTATACAAAATAAGATAATTGTATAGAATTGTTGATGATAAAATTAAATATTACAAGTAAATATAAATAAATTAATAAATATATTTATATATCGAGAAAAATTGGGGGTGGTGTTGCAGTTCCGCAGTGCCTTTGCACGATGTAATGCGACATCATATAAATGGGCACTGGTCATAACTGAAAATGTCATATGAGCGAATAATTGTAAAGTGAAGCACAGTAATGTGGGGTAATGTATTTAAATTTCAGTACATTTTACAACTAAGTTTCACTGACTAACTTCTAATTATAACCTGCAGTTAATGAATGGCATAACAGACATACTTTGTGAACTCCAAAGAAATCACAGTAAATAATAATAAAAAAAACAGTAATTACCTGATACTATAGTATTAGTAATAGAATGAGCAGAATCAAACACACCAGAGTTATACTGCACCAATGAGTAAGATGGTGGCGGCGATGATGCTGATTCTAGTTCACGTGGTTGTGCTTCTTCAACTGAGGTTAGTTCAACTAGAAGGTGTTCAAATTCTTCCAATATAGACTGCTGTGTTTGTGCTGGTAAAATCACTCCAATAGCTGATCCTGTTAAAAAATTATATTCAACTGATTTTCACTTTTCATTAAATATTTATTTAATACTTTGCTGCTAAAAACTTTCTTTTTTTTTTTTAATGTAACCCCCATTCACAAAAGACTGTAACCCTATACGCATTAATACTGTGTGGTGGGTTAAGAGGTTTTAAAATATTTTTATTTTACATAATCTGAAAATCCTGCTCTATGGACCAAACATGAAACTTTTTCAAAGCAACTTCAGGCCTTCAATAAACAAGATCGTGGTCTCACACTAAACAATGAAATTCATCTTCCACCTAATTGCAAACATACATGCCCAATTTTCAAATTGTATCAAGTAGCACCCCCCCCCACGACAGTTGTATGGTGAAAATTATAAAGATCTAGTTACGTAGCACTTAAAACTAATTAATCAAAAAATACATAATCACTGGAATTCACCTATTTAATACATTTTAATGTTGTATATATCAATTAATACACAAAAAGTGGTCATAATTCAAATTGCCTGACTGTGTTAGACAAAATATCTGCTACAGATGTTAGCATTAAAATCTATGGCAAGAGAGGTTTGAACTTTTTGAATAGCTTCAGTATGCTTTCCAGAAGCTAGGATACATGACCTAAATAGCATCATCTGTATAAGGACAAGGAAAGAAATTTTGCAGTGTTTATCCTTAAAGAATGAATGATTTAAAAGCTCAGAAGATGATTTTTATATATTTATTATTATTATTATTTATTATTTATTTTTTTTTTTGTATTTACAGTTCCATCTCGTCGCCTTCTTAACATGCTAGGCTTAAGAGCCTATCAAGTTTTATTAAAATAAAATTGCCACTTTCATTGTTTCATCCCCAGTTGCAAATATAAAATAAATAAATAAAACAATAGCCTTATAACCTTATATTCAGGAAATGACAATCAAGGAAAAGAAGGAGTAGCCATAGTATTCAACACAAAATACAAAGCTAATCATCTTGAATGGCAGGCAGTCTCAAGTAGAGTGATGTGGGCAAATATCAGAATGGGGAATTGGACAATGAGACTTATTTGTGCCTATGGTCCCACAGAAGGTTCTACTAAGGTAGAAGTGGAGGAATTTTTTGATGCTTTAGAAAAAGCAACTGACACAATGAAAAATGAACAGTTAGACCTTGTTGGGGATCTAAATAGCAGAGTAGGAAATGATTGTGAGACATACAAAAATATTTTGGGAAAATTTGGAGAAAAGAGCAAAGCTAATAATAATGGCAAATACCTGTTGGATTTCTGCTCAGGACATGGACTGGTTATTACTAACACCATGTTACAACATAAAAATGTGCACAAATTCACATGGAGAGAGAGAGAGAGAAGGGGCAAGGAATAAGAAAAGTCTAATTGACTATGCTATTCTTGATAGTGATGTTTTCTCCCTGGTGCAGGACACCAGAATATACAGAGAATTTGAAATTGGAAGTGATCACTATTTAGTCTTGAGCAGGATAAAATTGAATTTCATATTAAAAACAATAACTTGTAAGAAAGTTTTAAAGCAAATAAACGTTGAGCAGCTCACAGATGTGAACTGTAGACTAAAATACAGAAAGATTGTTGAAGAAAAAATGAAAGGGTTTGAGAATAAGAACCAAACCTTGGAGATTGAGTGACAAGCCTTAAAGAAAACCCTGATTGATTAAGCCAGAGAGGTATGTGGTAAGGTTGTCTGCAAGGATAGAAAAATCAAAACTCCATGGTGGACACAGGAAGTTAAAGAGGCAGTGAAGGAAAAGAAGTAAGCATATCAAAAGTTCCTGGCAAATAAGTCAACTTTTTTGCTCTTAGAGAATACAGAGACAAATGTAAGAAAGCAAAACACTGTGTAAAACTAGCTAAACAAAAGTCATGGGAGGATTTTGGCAAGAACATACAAAATAAATATCAAGAAGATGGTAAGATATTCTGGAGGTTGTTGAAGCTTAGAAATGGAGGAAAAAGTGCTGTAAAAGGAGTTAGAGATGATAAAGGTGACATGAAAATGGGAGAAAAAGATATCCTTGAAGTATGGAGTAATTACTTCGAAAAATTGCTAAATGAAACAAGCAGTGATAACATAGTGGTAAAAAAACACTCAACAGGCATACAGTCAGGAATACATATTCATACTGGAAGTAGAAAAAGCCATCAAAGGCTTGAAATGTGGAAAGGCAGCAGGAGTAGATGATATTCGACCAGAAATGCTGAATTATGGTGGTATAAAAGTCTTACAGCGGTTGCACTGCATAGTTCAGAAAGCCTGGACAGAGGGACAAGTTCCCAATGATTGGAGTAGAGCTCTAATGGTACCTATATATAAAAAGGGATATAAAACTGAATGTGAGAATTAAGGTATTTCTCTACTGAGTGTTCCTAGCAAGATCTATGCAAGTATACTTGAGAAACGGTTGAGAAGAATTGTGGAAGAAAAGCTTGGTGAAGAACAAGCTGGATTCAGGCCAAATAGAGGTTGTCAGGATCAGATCTTCACTTTACGACAAATAGTTGAGAAAGCATGGGAATATAACAAAGATCTGTATTTAAGTTTTGTCGATCTGGAAAAGGCATATGACAAGGTACCAAGAGAGAAGCTATTCAATATGCTACAGTTATATGGTGTCAATGGGGCATTATATCAAGCAATACTTAGTCTTTATTTGAGTTGCAAGTCAGAACTGAAGGAAGTACAGGAAGACGGTTTAATGTTAAATCTGGTGTGAGACAAGGATGTACATTATCCCCTCTGTTATTCATTATCTATATGGATCACATTATGAAGGAAAGTGGTATTAAACATGACATCAGAATTGGAGATGTTAATGTCAGCTCTTTGCTTTATGCAGACGTTGTTATACTTCTAAATAAATCCGCTACAAGTTTGCAAGATTCCCTGACTAAATTGAATAAATGTTGTAATAGATATGGTATGAAGGTCGGCAATAAAAAGACAAAGACAATGAAAATAGGTAGAACTGCTGAAAATGCCAACTGTGTTGTGAACGGAGAGCCTGTGGAACAAGTAAAACATTTCAGCTACTTAGGCATGATTTTTAGTGAAGATGGTAACTTAAATATGGAAATAGACAACAGAATCAACAAAGCTGGTAGGGTAGGCAGTCAATTGAATAAATTCATATGGAATAAGAGAGAAATTAGTCAGAACACTAAATTAGCTGTATACAAGACAGTGTTCAAACCAGTTTTAACTTATGGATCTGAGAGCTGGGTCAGAAGTAAAACACTTGACCAAAGACTAGAGAATGCAGATATGAGAGTCCTGAGAAAGATTAGAGGCGTGAACAGATGACATCAATGGCAATATCATATTAAAAACGAGGTATTAGGAAAGAACTTGACATTGTTAGCATCCAGGAATGCGTTAACATTCCTGGATGCTAACAATGTCAGGTGGTATGGTCACTTAAATAGAATGGGCGAGGAAAGATTAGCAAAACAAGTGTCCTCTGCCAGTTGGCAGGAAACGACCCAGAGGAAGACCAAGATATAGGTGGATTGATACGGTACAAAGTGTCTTAGACCATAGAAATATAAGATCTGATAATGTTGGAGTCTTGACAAGTAACAGATTTATTTGGAGGAAAATTGTAGATAGGAAGTTAGTAATGATGTAAATTTTTCATGTAGTACTATCTCATCCTGTACACCTCTTGAGGGTACATGTCAGGAATTTGATGAGGATGATGATGAACAATAGCCTTGATGCCAATAACTTCTCTGGCTCAAATGGTATCCATCCAGTTATTGTACTAAGAGCTTCACCATTATAAAGGTGGTTGTATCCCTGATGATATATAAACCCAGGTCTTTCCAGTCAGTGGATATTCATTTACAACTGTCTGAACCACAGAAGCTCATAAAAGTTAAAAAAAAGTTTATTTCATTCATTCATTAATGTCTAGGTTTAATAGTAAAGAATCCATGATTAAAGCAATCACAGCTAAATAAATTCTAAGTGGACTATGCACTCTACAGGAGCATGACATTATTAATTTATGGTCTTGTTTGTTTATTAAGAACTGCAGATGGTGTGGTACTGTATCAATGGTATCATCAATATACTGATGAATTCAGCAAGATGAGTAAACCCATTAAATCCATAGCATTTTGAAAACATTTAGCAATGAAACCAAAGAAAATTTATGGCAGTAACCTGGAAACATGGATGAAGAGTATTTCTGAATAATTGCAGTTGAAAGTATAATGAACTGAAGAAGAATATCATTAAAGGATGAATCATATTAATTACCTGGGCTTCTATGTGATAGCAATTATTTGACTTTAAAAAGAGAATTAAGATTAAGGGAAGCAATGATAACTGGGTAGCATCAGGGTTAGAATTCCAAGAAAACACTGCTTGAAAGCAATAAGGGTATTAGGTATTGATAAGAAAATACTGTTTAATGGAAGTCACAATAATATAAAACGAATATTTTGTATTAGTATCTGACCTGTCACAATATAAAATAAATAAATAAATAAAACAATAGCCTTGATGCCAATAACTTCTCTGGCTGAAATGGTAACCATCCAGTTATTGTACTAAGAGCTTCAACTCTAGTATTAATACTATAACTGTATTACTACCTTTACAAATTATCTTACTCAGATGGTATCTATCCAACAAGAACATAAGTTTTTATCCAGTCTGTTCTTTTTTAGTGAAATTAAAGTCAGCCATCACAACCTGCTTCTTACTACCTGTAGAACCATCATTTGATTAGTGATCAATATGGATTCTTCCTTCTAACTTTACCTTTGGACACAGACCATAGAAAGATCTGGAACATCTCACCTAATTGCTCTTGATATTTCCAAGGCATTTGATTGAGTCTAGCATTGCACTCTTATTTTCAAGCCATTTTATGGTCTCCTTCCTAGTGAGTGACTGTCAGCCTCCTCTATGGTGATTCATTGATTGTCATGGTGGACATTTCCCTCTTATCTGAATTTTCCATCAGTATTCCAAGGCTCTGTGCTTTCACCTCTTATACATCTTCTCTGAGTAGCATTGTCCAATCCTATTCATAGTTTTGCTGATGACAGTATACTCCATCTTATTTGTCATTCATAAAACTTTTATAGTATTCAGATGACTCAAGCTTCAAGATTTATGGCCAATGCCTTAAACACCTTCTTTTTTTTTTTTTTAAGCCATTCTCAAGTGGAGTGAATATAATTTGATAAATTTTATTGCTACCAAAACACATCCTGCCTAATATCCCCAGAAGAAAGACCATGTCACTCTCCCTCACTTTTGATAATGCCCTACTCAGCAGCCAAGAAGAGTTCTCTCTTTTTGGACTGACATTCACATTTAGCCAATGTTAGCATAATAGCCTCTTCTACCTCTGAAAAAGCTTGGCATTCTTTTTCATTCTAAGCATTTCTTTCTTCTTCCCACTTCATAATGCTGTATAAATCCCAAATCCGCCCAACCTCAAAATATTGTTCTCACATCTGAGTTAGTACACCAAAAACCTCTTTCTCAAAAATGCTAGATTGTATCCAGAAGAAAGCTATTCACTAACAGATAACTTTCACTCAGTGACTCCCTCCAATCGCTTTCCCATAAATGTTCTGTGTTTGCATTATGTCTTTGTTAGTATTTCCATGGATGCTGCTCTACTGAACTGGCTAACACTATTCCTCTACTTCCCACTTATCATGTATGAACACAGGTCCATACTCACTGAACCTATTTCTCATTCTCTTCTTTCATCCCCACATACTTCTGTTCTTTGTAATAGTCTTCTGCATACCATTTCTCCCCTTTTTCTTCTCTTTAGTCACTTGACTACACACAGCATGCCATGTTATAGGTCAGGAGACCTCTCTCTAGTGCCTACATGCATGTGATCTATAAGACATTGGTTAACAGGTAGTTAAGTGTTTAAGAAAGAAGCCTTTGAAAAGCCAGATAATGTGAAGCTAGGTTGAGTAATGAACTGTTCAAATGACATTTTTTTACAGGATAATATTAAGCTTCTTTTAATTAAACCTGTCCTTATTCGAGTTTAGTGTAGTCACAAACCATCTAAATTTATAAAACATATTAATAAAACTGAGGATATTCAGAAAGGGTTCAGTAATAATGTGGATTTGGCTTAGTTAGAATTATAGCTAATGCAGCAAGCCTAAAAGGGCAGTATATTTAGTGTATTGATCACATTTGTTCTTCAAAGTTTATTTATTTTCAACTTGAAAACCCTAAATTTCCATAAGGACAACCATTGCTATCTCTGTATAGATGACAAGTTTTCCCTTTTGAAAAGTCATCATAAAAGTTAAATGTATTTAAATCCAAATCTTTCCAACTAAATGGTAAATATATGCATGTACAGTATCTTTGCAACTGTCCTACATATATGAGTAAATGAGTCATAATAGTGAGAGAATCAATTAATTAGCTGGAACTGCTGATTTTATCTAGGACATAGAGATTTAACTGATGTTTATTCATGGAATATACAGCATACATGTAGCAGTTTATTACAAATGATTGAATCAGGATCTATTGAGAGTCTGATTAATGATTGTGGTGGAATGATGGAAAGTAGTTTAGTGCTGTATGGGGAGTCTATAGTGAAAGATGTGAAAATGGAGCAAGTGTCAAAAGTATGTCTGAGAGGAGCAACAATAAAAAGAATGACAGACGGAGCAGTTGATTGTACTGGTTAGAACAAATGATTTGCAAGAAAGTGTGAACGAGGTAGCAAAGGAGTGGTAATTAAAAATACTAATAAATTATATTCTTGGTTTAATCCTTTATCCAAGTGTAAGCAAAGTTTGCTTGTGAAGTGACCTCACGAATGGGCAACTCATATAGAGGTTAACGACTTTACATCACTTGCCTTGGTATCCCATAATGCAAAACACATATCCTTAAGGACATGTATAATGCCATGCATTACAGAAAAGGTCACTACCGAGACCCGGTTTTAACCTTTATTGGGATCTCATCAGTGGGAACAAGATCCAGAAGTGATATCAAAGTTGAAGTAATGCAGAAGTCATATTTCCCTATACAACTAGCCAAAAGGTGTCACACCTTATTACTAAAATACTCTGGATTAGAGATAGATAGATACTAAAGGCAAGTGATGTGAAGCCTTGAAATACAAGTTGTCCAGTCATGAAATTACTTCATACACAAACTTTTGTTTGCTTACATTTGGATAAAGGATTAAACCAAGAATATAATTTCTTGGCATCTTTAATTTATAGTATAACCAAGTGGAAAAAGGAGCCTCCATAGCTCAGTCAGTATAGACAAAGCCCTTTGGTCGGAAAGACCTGGGTTCGATTCCTGTCAGTGACCTGAGGAACTCTTTTGACTAAAGGTGAGTTAACCGGTCTCATACAGTGGTGGAGGGTTTTTCTCCCAGTAACATGGGTTTTTCATCCCTCAAAACAGTCAAACCAGTCCCATGAACACACATGGCTAGTCATAAAAAATATACTATGGCAAACCACCTTGCTCATAATCATCTCCCTAGTATGGTAGCATATAGCTACCCCCAACCAGCTGCATGGCTGAGAGAATAGGATAGATAAGTGGAAAAACTTTCAACAGGATTTGTGAGTGAAGAGAGAGACAGTGAAGCAGAAGAGTGTGAGAGGGAGAATTGTGAGTGTATAGTGAGGATATGATAATAGAGCTAAGGAGAAGACCAATGATCACAAATGACATGATAGCTAGAATGTGCAAGAACAGAGAACTTGAGATAGTGGATGTATGGGAGAAATTTGAAGGTAGGAAAGAGTTGTTTGCCACATACAGTTTCCATTTGGGCAAGAGTGGTAGTGTGAAATCTTTGTAGATTGCTAAGAGAGAAGAAGAAGAAGAGTATGCCAGTCAGGGAAACAAAAAACTAAACAGTGGGACTGTAGGTGCAAGACACCAGATTTGGTGTGTGAAGTCATTAGGAATAAAGGGATGGCCTTAATGGGAGCAGAGTCAGAAAACTGGAATGATGGGGCAAGGAATTGTGGGAAAGCTACTGTGCTTATACACCAATGCAAGGTGTATTAGTGAGACATGGTTAATAGAAGATGATGTACTCACAGGAATAGAATGTGATGGTTACAGCATTTTTCAAAAAAGACAGAAAAGATAAAAGATATGGTGGAGTATTACTGATTTCAGAATTCTGTCCCCTCAGTGTGGAACTTGAAGAAAGCAATAATGATAATGGCTTTGAGGCCATTTGATATGAGGTCCAGGTTAGATATTTGATGGGATGTTGCTACAGGATAGGGAATATATAAAGAGAGATTATTCAGAAATGCTCAGACAGATAAGACTGCTGATCTGCAGGAGGGTGATAAGAATGGGTAATTAACTATGGGCATTGAATGTACGCAAGAAATGTGTAAGAAAGAAAAATCAAATTCCTTGAGCTATTTAGGGACGACTATCTCATACAGCATGTAGATGAAGCAACACATGGGACTTTAGTGCCAAGACTTAATAATATTATCTCATACAGTGATAATAGATGTCATCATGATGCCATCAACTTAGGAGAAGGATCATGTGGTTTTGACATGGGGAGTGGGCTAGCTGGTACAAGCTTCACAGAACAAGAGAGATGTGTGGAATTACAGAGAAGGGATCATGTACAGTGGCTAAATCAGTTATGAGGTGCTCTATCTCTTTCATAATGTCCTCTTTCTCTTTATTTATCCTCTAAACCTTAGGAATACAATCTGACATTGTTATAAGTAATTGATTCTGGATGAAGTCTTATTTCTGATTTCTGAGAAAGAGGACATTATGAAGGAGATATAAAGAACATGATGCCTCTCAGATGCATGAAGGGTTTAAGGCTTTAAGGTTTCTTCACTATGAATCAACTATGAAGGGTTTAAGGTGCCGGCTAGGAAGGTGACGAGTATACTAAGGAAAAAGAAACTGGAAAAGAGATTGGCTAAATTTATTTATTTAGCCAATAATATTTATTTATCCTCTAAACCTTAGGAATACAATCTGACATTGTTATAGGTAATTGATTCTGGATGAAGTCTTATTTCTGATTTCTGAGAAAGAGGACATTATGAAGGAGATATAAAGAACATGATGCCTCTCAGATGCATGAAGGGTTTAAGGTTTCTTCACTATGAATCAACTATGAAGGGTTTAAGGTGCCGGCTAGGAAGGTGACGAGTATACTAAGGAAAAAGAAACTGGAAAAGAGATTGGCTAAAGCAGTAAAGCAAAAATCCTAGAGAATTCTACAGTTATGTTGCTAGTAGAAGAAAGGATGAAAAAGGCAGAGGAACTTTAGTTACTGAAGATGGAACATGCATTACATCTGCTGAAGATATAGTGAAAAATGGTCAATGAATATCTCATATATTTCGTGTGTGTGTGTGTGTGTGTGTGTGTGTGTGTGTGTGTGTGTGTGTATGGGGGGGGGGGTTTAAGAGTGGTGTTGAATTGCAATATGGACAGAAAAACTGATATTTTTTGAATGGGAACTTAATATTCGTTTAGAATATTAAGTAACCTTGATGTTAATTTGTCTGTGGGACCAGATGGAATGTCCCCACATGCACTGCAGGGTGATATTCCATTCAAAAGTGTCCTTGACTCAACTGTTCACAGAAGTCTAGCAACAGGAACAATTCCAGAAGAGCAGAAAGAGAGACAAATAGTGACAGTGCATAAGGGAGACCCCAAATCAGCAGTGTCAAACTATAGGCAAGTGTACTTCCATAATGAGATTTTTGTAATTGTAGATATTAATAGTTATTTAACATGTATAGGCTAGCGTGTATAACAAGTGTAGTTAGTGGCGAAGGTGTTAGAGGCAGAATACAAATCTGGTTCGATAACAAAGGAATTCTTTTCAGAGAGAGAGAGAACAGTATAGGTTTGTAAAGGAGAAGTCATGCTTTAGTAACTTGATTGCATTTTATAACAGAGCGACTAATGTATTGAACAGAGGAGACCCTTATACCAGATTTATTTGGATTTTGCACATTCATCTGATCGAGTACCACATGATAAACTACTGTTGAAATTGAATAGGATGGAGAATGATAATCATTTTGAAGCTTTGTTATAGGGACAGTTAACGATAGGAGCCAGCAAGTGCAGTGTCCCAAAAAAGGGTGGCGAGGGGTGGTATCAGGGTTCTGTGGCCACTGTGGTTTAACTTATACATCAATGAAAAAGTTCACAGTGTGAAAGGAGGTATTCAGTTGTTTGCTGATACTAAATTAGGAAGAGCAATGTAAGGAAGTTCCAACATGTTGTTACAAGAGGATTTGAATAGGTTGGTGCTTTGGGATAAAGAGATGTCATTTCAATGTTGCTAAGTGTAAAGTTATGTAATTTGGCCAGAGAAGATGGACTGATGCTTACCATATCTGAGGAACTTTGCTTTGGGAGGAGGCAAGGAATCTAGGGGATCTTGGTGGATAGGAAACTGAAGTTTGGGGGACATGTTGTGTAAGCTGTAATGGTTATTACCCAGAAAAAATTGCTGCTATAATGTGAAGAATACTGACATGTATGATAAGGACATGAGAGTTCCACCATATAAGACACTCATTTGAATTTCTGCACACGGATCTGGTCATCTGGCTACAATAAAGATAAGAACACATTGGAGAGAGAGAGTGCAGAGATGAATAACTAAGAATGTCTCAGTACTCTGGAATAATGAGTACGAAGACGAAGACAGATTGAGGGAATGTGATCTTCAGTGCTTGGTAGATAGAAAGAGAAGGGTGATATGATTGAGACATAGTTGATGAGAGGAGCCTATCAAACAGATACAGGTGAATTACTGGATAGAACAATGGACAATGCAAGAACGAGAAGTCACCACTGGAAACTGTACAAAGATTATGTGAGTAAGGAAGAGAAAAGAAGATTTTTTGTCTTGGTAGGTGGTTAATGAGCAGAATGCATTGCCAGAATGGGTGGTGAGTGCTCCAATAATAGATGTATTAAAGGCAAGGTATGACAGTTATTGTGGTCTGTGAATGTTCAACCTTCCACAAGTCTTCTGACTCCATGGAGGCTTAGAAGTAGTACTAATAATAAAGTTAATCAAGAACATCAAACCATGTATAACAGGTTAATTTTTAACTCTTTAATTTTACTGTTAGTATTGAAAATACATGGAATGGCCTTCAGTAATTGATTATAGAAGCAGTGAATTTAGGTAATTAAATGTTTTATATAATTACCTTTTTTACCATTTTATATAATTAAATAAATAACAAAATAACAAACTAATGAAATATTCCAAAAACTTTATTCTAGAGGTACAAAATGGATTTAGAAAAGGACGATCATGTATAGACCCAGCCTTCTGCCTAAAATTAATAATAGAGAAAAGAAGAGAATATAATTTAGAAACACATATTGCATTTATTGACTTTGAAAAAGCATTTGACAAAGTTAAAAGAAACATATTATTTAACATATTAAAAGAAAGGCAAATATCAAATAATATCCTAAAAGCTGTCACAAGTATATATGAAAATAATCAAATACAAATAAGATTAAATCATGAGATATCATATACAAGAGAGATAAACCAAGGGGTCCGACAGGGATGTCCCCTCTCAGCAACTCTTTTTAATATCTACTTAAATGAAATAATAAAAAAATAGGATAAAAATTTACATCAAGGAATTAAACTTTCATCTACAGTTAACTTAAACACTCTCCTCTTTGCAGACGACCAAATAATAATTACAAATTCTGAAGATAACGAAAGCTCTTTTAGATTTAAATAAGATAGCCAAAGATTATGGTATGATAATATCAACGGAAAAATCAAAAACTATGGCCTTTAAAGGACAAGATCCAGCAAGAACTAAAATAGTATTAGATAACAAGATCTTAGAACAGGTGAATTTATTTAACTACCTAGGATGTATGATCACTTATGAAAATGAAAAAGATATAAACATCAAAATTGCAAAATATTTAAAAATAACAGGAGTAATTAACTCTATATTTAAACCAAACCAGGCTAAAAGTATACAATACATTAGCCCTACCGGTCTTAATGTATGGAAGCGAAATCTGGACAATAAAACAAAAAGACAAACAAAGATTAACAACAGCAGAAATGAAGTTTATGAGAAAAACTGCAAAGTATACCCTATTTGATCACAAAAGAAACGAAGACATTATGAAAGAATTAAACCAAGAACCAGTAATTGAAAAAATTAAAAAATATAAACATAGATGGATGGAACACATTCAAAGAATGAAAACAGAAAGATTACCAAAACAAGCCTTAAAGTACAAGCCATTAGGAAAAAGAAAACCAGGACGTCCTCTTAAACGATTCAACGATGACTTCTAAGGCCGGAACAGGCCATACTAGGCCTAAATCCTTGATACGTATGATGATGATATGTTTTATATATATATATATATAATCTTCTAGCATAGTTATTTATATAAATAACTATGCTAGAAGAAACTGATCAGATAAGTTAACTAATCTAGGAGTTTTAGTAGACAGGAAGTTGAAGTTCAAGGGTCACATAGCAAAAACTGAAAATATAACTCAGAAAATAATTGCAATGCTAAAATAAACCTTGACATGTAAAGATAACAAAGACTATTGTACACAGGTCTGGTATTGAGGTTTCAATGGTGATTCTGGTATGGTGGAGAGAGTGCAAAGGAGAGTTTAAAAATGATATCAGGATTGTGGAATACTGATTATGAAGACAGATTGAGAATTTGCAGGCTGTAGACACTAGCAAACAAGAGAAAGAGGGATGATATGATTGAGACTTACAAACTCCTGAAAGGGTTATAAAGAATTTCAGTAAAATTTTTCATTTTATGGAGGGTGGGGAAAGGACACGAGGGCATCCTTGGAGGTTGAGAATGAATGCTGTCAAGAAGGGGGGTGATGGCTAGATTTTTCTCTCATAGAGTGGTGCGTGATTAGCATGGACAGTCATTGGGTGTTGCATGTGCAAGTAGCATGAATGAATTAAATAACAGATACGACAGCTGGTGCAAATAGTATAGCCTCCCTCGAGATCTCTCTTAATAATAATAAGTTATATGCACTTTGGCATGATGAGATTTCCAATGGCATATTATATTAGCAAGGTTATGCTACAAAAAAGTCCACATGGTTAGCCTAGTGGCTGTGCACTTCGCAACCATATGTCTGGGGAAGGAGTGTCCTAGGTTCGATTCCCATTGGTGACGTGAGGGGCTGAAGGATCTTCCTCAGCCATAGCCAAGTTAGCCGGTCTTGGGCGTGAACATTAGGGTTTTTTCCCCAGTTTATTCTGGGGTTTTTCATCCTGCAAAGCAGGTAAACTGGCCTTGAGAACTCAACACTACGGACATAGGATACACTGGGTGTAGGGCTGATCACCTTATCCTGTGAACGGTTTGAGGTCTGATGATTAATAAACCCTCAACACCGCAAGGTAAAAGAGGGAAAAGGAAGATGAGATGCTACAAAAAAAACTGATGAGGCTAGGGATCTTGGCATTATGGTGGAATAGGAATTTGAAGTTCAAAGGTCACATAGCAAAAAGTGCATGTACAATCTAGAGGATAACTGTGTTGTTGAAAGGAACCGTGACATGTAAGAATAAGGAAGTCATTTTGTCTCTTTATGAAGCCTTGATAAGACCACACCTGGAATACTGTGCACAGATTTTGTCTCATGGGTTTAAAGAAGAGTTGAAGACTATATTGGGATTATGGAATGTAGATTATGAGGACAGATTTGAAGAGTATGTGAACAACAGACTCTGGTTAACAGGAGAAAGAGGAAGTGATATGATAGAGATCTATAAACTTTGAATGGGTGTTATAGGATATTGTAAGATGAAATTTTTTGTTATATTGAAGAAGAAGAAGAAAGAATTAGGTAACAGCTATGGACTGAGGATAGGTCAATTAAGAATTAAAAAATAATAATGAATCTTAATTTATCACTACTGAACATGTCAGTAACTTATACTAGACAATACATTCTCTTTTAGTACAGGAGGTGTATGACCCTTGCTACAATGCATAGAAAAATTATCAAATTCTTGACATTTACTGAACAATGGTGTAGTTCAAGGTGTACTTCTGGTGGGTATGAATCTGCCAGATTTAGGGTGACCAAGTGGTGTACCTCAGGGTTCAGTCCTTGGACCATTACTGTTCAATCTATACATTACTGACATCAGGCAGGGTCTAACATCAGATGTGCAATTGTTTTCCAGTGATGTAAAAATAGGCAGGGCAATCAGGGATCCTACTGATATTTAGCACTTACAAAATGATTTGAATAGGCTGGAAATTTGGGCAAGGAAAATCGCTATCAGTTTAATGTTGGTAAGTGTAAAGTTATGCACTTTGGCATGATGAGATTTCCAGTGGCATATTATATTAGCAAGGTCCTGCTACAAGAAACTGAGGCAGCTAAGAATTTGAAGTTCAAAGGTCACATAGCAAAAGTTTCAAATACAACTAAGAGGATAATTGCAATGTTAAAGAAAACCTTGGCATGCAAGGATAAGGAAGTCATTTTGCCTCTTTCTAAGGCTTTGATAAGACCACACCTGCATTATTGTGCACAGATTTGGTCTCCCAGATTCCAAGGGGATAAAGAGGCTGTGGAAAGGGTGCAAAGAAGAGTTACAAAGAATATATCCAGATTATGCGATTTAGACTATGAAGACAGACTGCGAGTATGTGGATTACAGACTCTGCTTAACAGCAGAAAGAGGGGTAATATGATAGAGGTCTATAAACTTTTTGAATGGATATTATAGGATAGGATCTGATGAAATTTTTCATTATATGAAGGTGGGAAAGAACACTGAGGGGGGCATCCATGGAAGTTAAGTTTGTTCACAGTCAAGAAAGGGATAAGAGCAAATTTTTTTTTCACAGGGCAGTGAGTGAGTGAAATAGTTTGCCTTTATGGGTATTGAGTGCATTTAGTGTGAATGAATTTAAGAGAAGGTATGACAGCTGGTTTGGAAGATTTATAGCTTCTCTTATGGGTCCTCAATTCCCTGGAGGTCTCAGATAATAATAATAATATAAATTTATTCAATTAACTTCTTACAACACTGATTCTGTTGTCTATTTTTGTAATTAATTTTCCTCTTTGCTAAAAATTATGCCTAAAACATCAATTATTCAATTTATTTAAGGAATCCTGCAGATTTGTACAGGAGGGATTTTATTTAACAGTATAACATCATCTATATAAAGTAGAGAGTTGAATATCTCAGATTTTGATATCAGGTCTAATGCAAATTTCCTTCATAACGTGACCTATATAGATGATGAATAACAGTGAAAATAATGTGCAAGTGTTCCACTTGATTTCACATCAATTATCTCCCTGTATCTCTTTCAATTCTAACTGCTGACTTACAACTCCAATATAAACTATGTATTGTCAACAGAATGTCCTATTTATACAACATAACTGTAATGTTTCAAACAGCTTTTCTCAGTACCTTGTCATTTGCCATTTCCAGATAAACTTAAATATAGATTCATGCTATATTCCCTTGATTTCAACTATTTGTCTTAAAGTGAAAACCTGATCCTGACAACCTGTATTTAGCTTGAATCCAGCTTGTTTTCTTCAATTTTCCTTTCCACAAAATTTCTTACCTGAGAAAAAGTTCTCCCCAAAAGAGCTGACTGCCACTGGAAACATCCACAGGTAGCAGATAGTGGAGCAGCCTCCAGATATGGAGGTTAGATGCAACATAAGCAGAGATCCAGCAGTCACAAACCAACAGCTGTAGTCGCAACTAGAGTGTGGAGAAACAGAGTCAACAGCTCTGCTCAACTAAAATCTTACAAAAACTCTGACAGCACTGTCATGGTAAGTCAGTGTCACCAGGACCGGCAGAAGCAGTCATGCAGTGCATGTGGGCGCCGCTATGATGGAGGTGCCGCCGCTAGGGAACGGTTCATAAGTTAATTTTTAAGAAACAAAATTTTTATCATAAAAACAAAAAAATTCTTAGAATGATCAATATTAAAATAAATGAGGCTGTATACACTGAATAAAAATTTAAAAAAAAATGTATATTGCCGCCTCTTTGATCAGCCAGCTGTTTCAATTATGCAGCTAGAGCAGGCTAAATGCTTGCCTGCAGAATGTTGTGTCTACTGCAGTCTATCTAAAGTGAAACGCGAACAGTTTTTATGCGCAGAAACGAATTTTCGTACAAAACATTTGTTGCTAGTTAACCAGGCATATGGTACGTATCTCAGTAGGCTATTGACAGTAGCGCAGTGCGAACTATTATTTCGTCTCTGTGTCGTGTTGTGTAATAATTTCTTGTGGGTATAAAATAGAAATGGAATCAAAAATTTAAAAAAAAATTATCCGGTGCACAAAATCATAAGCGTCACGATGCAAAAGAAGCAGATATTAAGAAACAAACTGGGGCAAAAATATTCTGATGCAGATTGTAACCAACTCTATAAATCAGAAATCAGAGTTGAAGAACCGTGCACATCATCCAGTTTGCATGAAGGTACTATTGCAAAATGAAATATTGGAAACTTTAAGTAACGCAATCAGGGATACAATTTTATTATAAATTCTAAAATCTAAATATTATTCCATAATTTTAGACTGCACACCTGATGCAAGTAAAACAGAACAAATGACTATTATTATTCGCTTTGTTTCCTGTGACAATGGAATTGTCAAGAGCAAAGCGTTTTAGGTTTTGCAGATATATCAGATTCCACAGGACGTGGTTTATGTGCAACAATAATGGAATAACTGGAAAAATGGAACATTCCCATTGAAGACATGCGAGGTCAAGGGTATGGAAATTGGGCAAATATGCACTCCAAAATTTGCTTTTGAACAAATATCCTTTAGCTTTTTACGTGCCATGTGCTGCTCATACTCTAATTTTAATCATTAACGATGCAGCCAAAGTGAATGCAGATACAATTAGTTTCTTTGCAATTATTCAAGAAATATACAATTCTTTTCATTCTCTTACAAACGTTGGGCAATCCTTTTAAAGTTCGTAAAAAAAAATTAACACTGAAACAGCCATCAGAAACGCAATGGGAAAGTAAAATTAATGCAATCTACCCTCTATGATATCAGTTAGGAGAAATTTATGATGCACTTTTTGAAATTTTAAATAATAAAAATTTTAATAAAGAAACTCAGCATGAAGCACAAACATTATGTGCTAAAATAAAGGACTACAAATTTATTTGCTCTTGGTATGATTTACTTAACAGAATAAACCCTGTGAGTAAAATGCTTCAAGACAAAAATATGAACATTACACTTGCTTTAGAATCTATTGAAAACTTAAAAATATTCTTACAAGAGTATCGATCAGATACAAATTTTAAAGACGTTCTAAAAACGGCAAAATAACCGAGTGAAGAGGTGGATGGAGAACAAGAATTTAAAACTGGTACGGAAGTTCGACTACGAAAGAAGACACGCCAATTTGACTACGAACATCATGACGAAATGCCACAATCGTCAGAAGATAAATTTAGAGTGAATTGTTTTATACACTTCTAGACGTTGCAATGTGTTCATTAATAGAACATTTTGAACAACTAAAAGATATGATAATTTCAATTTCTTGTATAGATTACTACAAAGAGTGTCTGAGTGTCACCATAAAAGCACTTGCCCTGGCATTGAGCAGCAGCACTACCAGTTCAGGAATGAGGCTGAAGAAAGATAATTCAGCAAAGACTCAAGACCAGACAAATGTAGGCATGGACCATAGAGGGTTTTATTGGCAACATCACTGCAAGGTGGAAAGATATTGGAACCAACCACCTTATTTTCCCAAAACTACATAGCATGAAAGCTAAACTAAAGGATTGTCAAGTAAGGGAGACCAGCTCTTCTGAGAGCGTTGACCAAACAGAAGAGATTACAGAAAGATCTGTTCGGTTTCCCTAAATGACATAGGTGTTGGATTCCTGGTAAATAAAAAATGAAGACTTAAGATTAAAAGCATTTAGGGATATGGAAAAAGAATAATCCTGATTGAGATTCCAGCAGAACCAAGAGATCTAGTCATCATACAGATACACATGCCAACAGCAGGATACCATGACAAGGAAATAGAAGTACCAACAGTACTGAAGTACTGATGAGAGTAAATAATCAAAAAAACTTGACCTTGATGAGAGATTGGAATGCAGTTGTTGAAAAGGGAGAAGAAAAGATTATTGAAAATTTGGACTTGGCAAAAAAAAATTACATAGGAGAAAGACTCGATAGATTTTTAGCTTAGATGAATGAATGGGGTTATTTTTTATGATAATAAGTGTAAGATGTTGGAGGGCAAAGATCGTGTACCATAATGGTGGAAACATGTTTCAGGTAGATGAGATTCAGAATCTAAAGCTGATTGCTGAGAGAGACCTGAAGTTCAGAGGACATATTGCAAGCATTATAAAAGACACACAGTGCACTGTTGTCATAATAAAGATAAGGATGATTATGCCACTACATGAGGCATTTGTCAGGCCACATACAGATTATTGTACACACATTTGGTTGTCTTGTCATGTTTCTATAGTAATGTGTGAAATATAGAGGGGTGACTAAAGACATATCAGGATTCTGGAATGTTGGTTTTGGGGAACAGATGAAGAAATGCAGCAAATTACAAAGTTTAGTGAATAGCGGAAAAGATAGTGAGAGAATTTTATAAGATTAATAAAGAAGAGATTATAAATAGAACAAAGAGTTAAAGGAAGAAATCCAAAGGTGAAATCTGAAAGTTGTGTGAACAACTTTCAGATTTAACTTTTTTTAGATAGAGAATGAGTGAAAATATGCTATTGGAATGTTTAATGAGTCCTAGGAATGTGAATACTGCCAATGGCAGAGGTTCAATATGATAGATATACTATCCTATCAAAAATACACAGATGCCTATTCATCCCAACTCTCACTTTAATATGAAAGGCATATGTGAGTTGGTCTACCTTCTGTTGCTATAACAGTCTTCAATCTTCTGGGAAGGTTTTCCACTAGATTTTCAATAATTCCCTTCCATTCTTCTAGAAGAGAATTAGTGAAGTCGGTCACTAATGTCAGGTGATATGGCCTGGCTTGCAATCATGTTCAAATTCATTCCATAGGTGTTTGATGGGATTGAGATTAGGTCTCTATGCAAGTCAGTCAAGTTCTTCAACACCCATCTCATCAAACAATTCCTGCAGAAACCTCACTTTATGGATGAAGGTATTGTCATGTTGACACAGGAAAGGGCATTCATTGAACTGTTCCCACAAAGTAGGATGTATACACCTATCTAGAACATCATTAGAGGCCAAAGCATTAAAATTCTCCATTACTGGAATTAGGGAACTAAGCCCAAACCATGAAAAACAATCCCAGACCATGATGCTTCCCCTACCAAACTCCACAGTTGGCAACACATTCAAACAAGCAATGGCATTTGTCAAAACCCCGACTTATACGTCAGACTGCCAGATGGAAAAGCATGACTCATCACTTCTGAAAATATTTCCACTGTTCCAGAGTCCAATGGCAGCAAAGCTTTATACCACTTCACCCAACACTTGGCAATGACCTTGCTGATATTAGGTATGTGTAGCTGCATGGCCAAAGAAACTTATGTTCTTCAGCTCTCCACAAATAGTTGTTGTGCTGGCTTTGCTTGCAAAGGCATTTTAGAACTTGGAGTCTTTCAACCAAAGACAGAAGATTATTTCGTTCCACATACTTCAGCAGTTGGCAATCTTACTCTGTAATTTTATATTGCCTATCAGGTCACAATTGTGTTGCTATTGCTCCCAGGCATTTCCACTTCACAATAACATTACTTACAGTTGATTTGGACAGCTGTAACAGGGCAAAAATTTCAAACACTGAATTGTTTGCAAAAGTATCATCCTATAATGGTGCCACATTGAAAGTCAGAGGCTGTTCTGTGTGGTCCATTTTACTGTTAATGTTTGTCTATGAAGATTGTAACATTATGTGCTTCCTTTTATACCTGTATGAGTAATTGCTGTTATGTCTTAATCCATATCCAATACTACAAATGGATATTTTTGATTAAATAGTGTATGTTGCTCAAATAAGGCCTCCCTGACATTATGAAGATTTGTTATAACAATAATAAATATGATTTATTTCTTCTTTGCATTATAATATCTGCAAACTGGTTTTATGCTAAAAAGAAGAAGAAAAAAGTACTGATTGTTACCTGACTGAGTAGATGTTATATCTGGAAATACAAATGCTCCATAACTGCTGTGAAATGTAGGGGATTGTCCAGGTATTAAAGGATAAGTCCAGCCATTAATCTGCAGCCATGCTGGAGGTCTGAAAGATAACTGTGATTTTGTGTCTTTAAACTTATAAATGTGAAGAGAAAAAGAACTAGATGGAGCAGTTACAGTGCCATCTGATGATACAAAGAACATCTGAACATCAGAGATACTAAAAATGATTTCAACTTCATCATCATTTTGGGTATCACGAATAATATCTTCACAGTAAACTTCAGCTTTTAGCAAATTCCCTTTATCTTTAATGGAGCAATCATTAGAGTCCAAATTTGCTGACGAACTAGCGAGTGAATTAAAGCTTGGTTCCAAGACTGGTGTGTCAGATAAAGCTTCAGAATAAGAAGGTGGGCTTTCTAAAGGATGTGGAGCAACATATGGTTTCTTAGCATAACATGCATCCATAGTTTCTAACTGATGATTTACCATTTGAAGAGTTTTCTTCATTTTATGCTGCATATTACGTGCAGAGTCCCATTTTGGACCAACACAATGTGGTTTATCACATTTAATATTAAGTGCAACATTGATTTGCCCAATGCCTTTCAAATACATCTCTTTTGCCAATAATAGCTGACCATCTTCTTCATATGTCAAACCCTGAGATATATATAAAAAAGCCTCATCATGCTTTTTTTGAATAATATTTAATTCTTCACTATTGTTTATTAGAATAGATTCAGAAGATGGTGTCAATGTCTGTTGCTGCTGAAATGAATCAGAATCCATCATCATATATATCTGAAAGATAAAGATTTGGCGTTAAATTCAAAATAAAAGTCCTATACATTAAAAAAATAAAAAATAAAAAATAAAATTAAACTGTATATCATGTAAACTAAAGGGAGTATAATTGAATTACACCACTTCCATATATACCATCAACTCATATATTAACATGTATTGTCAATTCCCTATGATTCTAGTACATTTTGATATTAATATCATTATGCAAACTCTGAAAGGACAAACTCTCCAAGGATGGACCTCTTTCTGGTTGCACAGTGCCTAAATAACTATTAGATAATGCTTAGATAACAATTATATCTTTTCTTAAACATATTCACCAGACACACACTCACTACATCTCATACAGTAGTCCCCTCCACATGTAGTCCACTCCATCCCTATGCCATGAGAAAAGTCTAAACATCATGCTTCCTAACCTTTCACAGCCCTGGCCTCCAGGAATGACTCAGTTTTTCTATCCCACCTCCATCTATACTCTAACATTTCCTTACTTATCTGTATATTTCTACAGCCCAAAAACTTCAGCTCTGTCTGCTAAACACCCCAAGTCTTTAGCTGCAATGACTACTTATTATATTATATCATTAATATAATATTCTGCAATATTCTCTATCTCAAATGCAAAACCTTAAATTTAACCACAGTGAATCAGCATTTATTGTCATTTGATCTTATGACAGGCCTGTTGAAGTCAGTCTTCAAGGTTTCTATAACAGTAATCTTCTCATCACTCTCATTTAGCATAATATTATGAATATACATGTTAATAATGCTATTACAATTACCACAATTACGCTACCTATTGGCTTTGGTTAGGTGTCCTTGGGAGTTGAGCTAACTTTCTGTGAATAAGGATTTCCCATATGAGGGGTAGTCTGATACAACCATATTTGTTTAGGTTGGGATAGTTGGAGTTAGCTGCAGCTGATTTGAAAAGAAGGATATCAAACTTGAATCTGCTTTGGAGTAAGGTAGCTTTTCCAAAAGCCACTGTTCATAAAGTTACAGCTACAGACTACCTGGTAAACTCCATTTAAATCCAGAAGTTGTACAGTTGTATTAGTAATGGCTTTCGATACATCTGCAAAAATTCACCACAATGACATTTCCTTTTCACCAGATTTCTGTCAGGGAATGAAGGACCACTACGTTTTGAATAACAAGTTCCTCTAGAAAAGCCTTCTTGCCTATGTTCATGCTTAACAGCTGCAAGCTTATTCCTGCAGAATAACCACAGGATCATAGACCCAATGCATATAGGTCGCATATCTGAGCTTTCTTTCGGTATTAGCATAGTCCGACAAACCTTCAGGTCTCAGCCTATCTGATGCTGACTTTCTCATCCCTTTTTTCACTGCCTTTTCTACCTCCTATGAAGTTGATAGCTTTATTCAGTCTTTCATAAAAAGCACTCCCATAATTGAAGTCCTTTGTGCCGATCACTGGTTGTATTCGAACAGCTCCTGAAACCACAGAAAGTTGGTGCACACTGCTTTCTGACTTACTGACCCTCCTCAAAAGAAAAAAAAAAAAAATGCTCTAGTTAATCTTTCAGTCTGCGCTGTTTTTAAAGTCCAAAAACAACCGAAGAACAAAGGATATGCATATTGATGTAGAAAAACAACTGAAAATCCTCAGTTTGTGCAGTAACAAAAAACACGTACTACCTGGGTATTAAAATAGTCTATCATCAGAATTACATTTGTAGTGTGATGTCAATAACAGTCAATTTAAACTTCTTATACATTAAATTTCAAATTATCTTTGGTCGAGGGGATATTTAAAGTTAGCTACATTTCTGAAACTAGAAGCAAAATTCATATTAAACTTTAATTTCATGTTTATCAATTGACCATTGCCAAGATGTATCCTAAAGTTCAAGAAAGCTCTATACCACAGGACATTAAGGATGTCTCGGGCACATCGCGATGGAAAAAGAAATCCATAGGAATGGATTTCTAAGAAGAACGGAATATGTGTATGATTACGATTTCTACTCCTACATGATGGACATTTGTAGACTACAATTGAGCTTAATAACCTCAAAAACGATAGTTGAAGTTGTAATATAAAAAAGCATGAATACTATGTAAGACAACTGCAAAAACAGGTAAAGTGCATCTATAATACTAGATGCAACTTTATCTTCATTCAAAGGATTGTACTATATGTTATTACAATCTCTGGAATTCTTGGCAAAGATAAGAGACTTATTATTTCGCCAATGTGTTGAGGGAATGTGCCAGAGAGTTAACAGCTTTTGCATATCTTTTCAACATGAGTCTCTCACTGGGTCAAGTTCCAAAAGAGTGGAAAGAGGGTAAAATTGTTCCAATTCATAAGGGAGATAATAAGAGTAAGGCTTTGAATTATAGACCAGTGTGTGTGCCTAGAGTTGTGGTTAAGGTATTAGAGAAGTTAGTTATGACTAAGATTCAGAATTGGGTTGACAACAAAAAATACTCTTTGGGGGGCCAGCATGGATTTACTAAAGGAAGATAGTGCTTTAGCAATCTGCTTACTTTTTATAATAAACTGACAAATGTGTTGGATAAGGGTGTCAGTGGTATATATAGATTTTGCAAAGGCATTTGATAAATTGCCACATGACAAGCTGGTAATTAAATTGGAACGGATGGAGCAGAACAGTAGATTAGTTCGCTGGAGTGGAGATTGGCTGTCTGATAGGTATCAGCAATTTGTCTATGGAGGAGCTATATCCCAGAAGAGGAAAGTTACTAGTGATGTACCTCAAGGGGTCTGTTTTGGGTCCATTGATGTTTAATTTGTATGTAAATGATATTTGGAGAGGTCTGAATGGCAATATTCAGTTGTTCAGACCTCTCCAAATATCATTTGGAGATGTCTGTTTGCAGATGACGCAAAGTTGGGGAGAGCTATCAGATCAGGAGTAGAGCGGATGCTGTAGCTTTGCAAGAGGACGTGAATACACTGGCTGAATGGGTAAATGAGTGGGGATGTCAATTCAATGTTTCAAAGTGTAAGGTTTTGAAATTTGGGAAGCAGAGATGGGATGTAAAGTACACAATTGGTGGAAATATCTTGGAATAGGTAAAGGAGATGAGAGATCTGTGAGCGATTGTAAACAAAAACCTAAAATTTTTGGGACATGTTACTAAAATTGTGAAGACAACACAGCGGATAATGGGAATGATGCGGAGGACACTGACTTGTAGAAGTAAGGATGTTATGGTTCCTTTGTATAAGGCTTTGATCAGGCCACATATGGATTACTGTGATCTGGTCACCTGGTTTTCAAAAAGATGAAAATGCGTTGGAAAAAGTTCAGAGGTGATTGACTAAGGTGGTTTCTGGTCTCTGGAATGTAGAGTGAAGAGAGATTGACAAAATGCAATTTGCAGAAATTGGTGGATAGAAGGAGGAGGGGAGGGGGGATATGATCAAGACATATAAGTTGTTAAGAGGTTATTACCAGATTAATGTCGGGGAGGTTTTGCACAGAATGGGTGAAGATAGCAGGAGAACAAGAGGTCATCCCTGGAAGCTGTATAAGAAGAGTACGAGCAAGGGAGTGAGGAACAGGTTTTTTGCATGGAGAGTGATTGGAATGCATTGCCCGAGAGTGTGGTGAGTGCAGAGACAGTGAATATATTTAAGGCGTGGTATGATAAACTGTGTGTATAACAGTGGACCTCCCATGATGTCTTTGACTCCATGGAGGTTTTTATTATAATAATAACAACAACACTGGTCCAAGTATACCACTCAATCATTTTCTGATATCTGTCAAGTCAGCCACTTCTCCTATCAATTCTATAGTTTAGTTTGCACATACCCATTCTTTTGAGTTTGTATAACAACCTCACGTGGAATCCTGTCAAATGCTTTGGAAAAATTAAGCTGGGATATATCCAACTCTGTAGTCATTATTATAGAATGGGATTAAATTGTTAAAGCAATATCTACCTTTAATAAATCATGTTTTCTTCTATAGAGTATTTTAGTGCTGTCTATCTACCAAACTTTGGATGCAATTTCTAACCAGCCTCTTCAGTATTTTGATGCCCAGACAAGATATACTTATTGGACTATAATTTGTTGCATCAGTTCCAGATCCATTCTTATATAATTTTGCTCTCCTTCCATTCGTTAGGAATCATGTTAGTACCGAGACTCAAGCTGAACCAGGTCTGGGACATTGCTAACTCTCTTACACAGCACCCATGCAAATATTCTATCTAATCCCACTATTGTATTTGAATAAAGCTGGTGAGATATCTTGACAAGCCTAACTGATCAATCTCTATTCTTTCATCCAGTTCCCTTTCATCAAAAAAATACAAAGGTATAAAACATAACTCAGAACTGCTGACTTTACTACTCTATAATAGCAATTAACTCTCTGAAGGTTCATTTAGTTCCCTTCTTAGCGGTACTAAGAGGATTAAATTAGAACACCAACCCCTTGCATCTTTTCCACAACTGACAGTTCTAGCAATATATTGCATACAATCAGCTGAGCAAAGTCAAAACACGATAATGATAATTTTTGGAGAATTTCTTAGTTAGCTCATCTTAGTTAATAATTTTCTTAAAGATACTTGTTTTTAACAGTTCTCCATGGAATCAAAGGTCTCACCATGGGAGACACACACACACCATCACACACAAAGCTCATCAAACTATTAAACTCATTCGAGTCTACATTTACATAGTACACTATCAGGTAATGCATTCTACTTGCCAATCACTCTCCATTCAAAGAACCTGCTCCTCACTCCCTCCTTTAACACCTTCCAGGGAAGAACTCGTTTTCCCTGGAAGGTATAAGGAGGTAACTTAAATATCTCAGTCATATCCTCCTCTCCCACCTTTTACAATTATTTACAAATTCATGTGGCTTTGTAAATAATTGCATTCCTTCAATCTCCCTTCATAACCCAAATTCCAAAGACCAGTTACCAACCCTAGTCAATCTGGACTGTTTTTAATGCTTATATGACAGAGGGATTAACAATGCAGACATGAAATGAGTTGTAGATAGAGGAAGCATAGACTAATTATAACTAAAGTTATAGCAGGATGCAATAAAAGGGATGCAAATACTAATTTTTAGTATTTTTTTAGTGATGTGCACTATATCAGCAGAGGTACACACAATCACATAAAACTCAAACTGTGCTTTAAATCTATTCTCCTGTCATATCAACTTATTATGTTCTCAAATGCAGCCCATTTCCACTGTGGGGGGGGGGGGGGGGGCTTTGGCAATGCTAGCAAGATTTCCTTTTGGATATCATCTTAGTTGGAGAAAATGTCAACTAGACCTACTAGGCGTAAGATCCCAGTGAAATACCACTAACTTTCTTATTAAAGGCCTGAAGTAGTTGTCATATTTGGTTGCCAGAGCAGGAATTCTGGCTTCTGTTCTTCTTGGGCTTTGTAACATGTAATGTGAATGATACCCTTCAAGGGCATGCCAAACAGACCGTGAAGATCCAGAACCTCATTCTCACCTTTGAGAGCACCAAAGCAATTCTGCCAGCTGGTCACCAGATAGTGTACAAGACCAAACCTGACAATAACACATTAGGAGTCTTGCTGATCAGATGTGTATAATTATGCCTGGATTGAGGCCATGTACTGATATGTGAAGAGGCACTATAACACCACCACTGTCAAGCACATTATAGTACTGAGACAGTAAGCTATCTCTTATCGCCATATATTTCTCTTGCTCTTTTACACTCTACCTCTGAAATACTAACATGACAGTAAACTCAAATAAATATAGTGTCACTGTGGTTAAAATAAAAAATAAACCTCCCCCCAATAAAGTTTTTTAAAAAATTAAAACACTCCAAAAACTTTATGAAAAAAAATTCTGTTCCATTCAGTTCACTAATATTCGTGATATGAACACCAACTTAAATGTTGTGTAAAATCACCTGCAGACAATGAAACTTAATCTCTTGTTTTTGAATAATCTAAAATTACTAACACAGTAACCACAGCCCATTTCAACAATTCAAACTACATCCTATATAATTCTCTCTGATTTGATATTCCTTTGTCAGAGAATGTCTAATCATGAATTTCTCCTTTTTTGACATTTTGCAACTTAAAATTTCCTTACCTCATTATGTATCATTCATTTGTTATCTTTACAGCCTCCCCTCCCACCCACAATTCTGAAACTCTTTGGACCTCTTTGACTTCTTATTCTTGAAATCTGGTTTCCTACAATGCAACTGTTCTAATAGTCAAGCCATATTCCTCAGTGGCTTTAATGTCCATAACTACAAATGACACCTTTCTCGAATTCTACTGATCTTGAAAGAGAAGCTGAGATATTTTCTATATGCAATTACCTAAAACAAACTATTCCTCTTCTAACCCAACAATCTTTTCCACTCATCCAACACTCCAGATCTTTTCCAAACCAGTTTACCCTCCAAGCACACAATGTTGAAGTGACCACTGCTGTTGGTAATTCAAATTGCAATCTCACACAAGTTTATCTGTAGTAGAATACTCTCTCCCCTCAATCATTTACAACTCCATGTCCTCTGGCACTATAACACCACCAAGTGGGAAGATCTTGACTCCTCCTTACCAATGTCAGACTGTTGTTTCCAAAGTAGCCATATATGTTGAAATGTGGGCCTTCATTCCCCACTCTATTAAAAATATTCCCACCAAATATCAAGCCATGGTTTTCAAAGAAGTGTGCCAGGACAGTTGGAAAAGGAGGAGGAATAACTTGTGACTTCAGACAAACACTTCAACCTCACTCACAGTGTAAACTGAAGCTTACAATACTTGCATAACAATCATTACCCAAACTAATTCTGACTCACGAGAAATTTAGCAAATCTCCACCTTGCCAATGGCAGTCATGCTTTCTGGTTCCTTGAAAAAACTTCTGAATGCAATTTCTCTTGATCTGCCCCCACCTCTGTGTCTCACTCAGATGACAGCATTGCAACATCTCCTAAACATAAAGCTGACCTCCTTGCATCATTCTTCTCATCCAACTCCTGCCTAGATGAAGAAGGCAAATTACTTCTTTTACCTGGTAATTATATATTGGGTTTTATCCTTTATCCAACTGTTAGCAAACAAAGTTTGCGCATGAAGCACTTTCAGAATTGGGGCAACTCGTGATAAAAATGGTATAAGTTCTCATCACTTGCCTGAGTATCTCCCATAATGCAAAGCACATCTCCTTGTGGACATGTATAATGCTATGCATTAAGGGAAGGGCAACAATCCAGACTCTGGGTCTGGCTCCCACTGATGAGACCTCGATAAAGGTTGAAACCAGTCTGGTGTGCTTTGTATTATGGGAGATACTAAAGCAAGTGATGAGAACTTATACCACCTTTACCACGAGTTGCCCCAATCCTGAATGTGCTTCAGGTGCAAACGTTGTTTGCTAACATTTGGATAAAGGATAAACCCAATATATAATTAGTAGTATAACCAAGTGAAAAAACTTCCATATGTATCATTCCATATGGAATACATATGGAGTACATATGGATAGTGTATGACTGACACCTTGGATAGTGCATCCCATGCCTTCTGTGACTTTCTACAAAAAAGAAAGAATCAGAAGAATCTTGAACAACTTAGATACCAAAAAGGCTTTTTTTTTCCTTGATGGTATCTCATCTGTTGTGCTCAAGAGATGTACTCCTAAACCAACATCTGTCCTTTATTATCTCTATATTATACTCAGCTAGCATGCATCCGTAGCATGGAAGCAAGCTCATATATAACCAATTCAAAAAAAGGGGAGTGAAAACAGCATCTTCAAACTAATGGCCTATTGCTCTCGCCTCAGCACTGTCAAAAGTAATGGAGAAAGTCATCAGCAGACAACTTCTTTGACTCCTAGAATTGTAGTAATCACTGACCATCAATATTCATTCTGCCAATTAAGAACCACAGCAGATCTCACAGATCATCCAAATCATCCAGTATTTTCCACATGTACCAGTAAAATACTGGAAAATTCTTCAGTCATGTGAAGTCATTAGCTTCTATATACGAGTTGCTCCAGTCCTGAAAATAGTTCAGGCACAAACTTTGTTTGCTAACACTTGGATAAAGGATTAAACCAAGTATATAATTTCTTAGTATCTTTAATTTATAGTATAACCAAGTGGAAAAACTTGCAACAACTATCTCTAATCCAGAGTATTTTAATAATAAGGTGCGACGCTTTTTGGCTGCTCATATATGAAAATATGACTTCTGCATTACTTCAACCTTAGTATCACCTAAAAGGTTGTTGATTTTTTGCAAGATGGCGGCTTGCGTGTTAGTTTCGTGTATTATTGATGGTGAATTGCGAATTTGATAATGTTTTTAATGATTAATGCTTTAGTGATGAGAATTATGTTAGCATGTGTTGATAAAGCATTTTGACTACGCAAAGTTTTTATAAGTTTTAGGTGAGTAAATACTTTACTTTCAAAATCTTAGTTCCATCGAAAACCATTTTCTAAGCCTATTTACAGGGCATACTAAATTATATCTTATCGTTCTGCTGGTAGACACCAGTGTGTGTCTATGGGATTTGCAAGTGGATCCTCTAGAGTCCACAGGATTATTGTAATTTGCTCGAACGTATCTTTACCATGGCAAAACCTCTGAACAAGACCATTTTCGAGGAGGTTTATAATGAATTCCTCAGACTGAGAAAACTGCTGAGTGATAACTGGCTGGGAAAAGTTAAGCTTTTTGACACATTCCCATCCTCTGCAGTTGCAGAATATAACACAGACGATATAAGTGAGGAGCTCATTACTCAGTTGCAGTCTCCCTCAGACTTTGAAGAGGTCCATGCATGCAAAAAGCGCAAAACCCGCTGATACAGAACCTCCCATAGATTTCAGTATGGAAGAAGATACTCCCAGTTCCAATCCCTCAGCCTCCCCGAAAGAGAGGGTGCCACCAATCATCCACCATGACAAACTCCGACATACAGTATCTCTCGACCAAGAACATGGATGATGGTATCATGATCTAGCCAGCTACTGTGACAGACTACAGGAAACTGACAAAAGAGCTAGACTCGAGCAATATTCAATACCATACCTTCTCTCTCAGCTCGGAGAAGAATCTGAAGGTGGTCCTCCAGGGTGTCACAGAGGATATGACTACAGATGAAATAGAGGCCGACATCCACCACCAGGACCTGCCACCTATTAAGATCAGCAGAATGACTAGAGTGGACAAAACCCCTATGCCTCTGCTGTTAGTGGAGATCCATAAAGCCTATAAAAATATTTATGACAACATCAGTCTGTGGACTCCGAATCACCCCAGAGCCACTCCGGAAAAGGGTATCTTCTGGTCAATGCCACAAGTGCCAAAAATTTGGCCATGCTCAAAGACTATGCAAGGCAAATGCCTGAAATGTGCTAAGAACCACCCCACTAACACCTGCACAAAGCAGAAAACACCTTGGCTAAATGTGCCAACTGTGGTGGCCCTCATCCTGCTAACTACAAGGGATGTATTCAGCACCCAATGAACAGACAGATGGAGAAAACCATCCTCCTCCTCTAGTAAAAGAACACCAGAGACCCCGCTCCACAGCCAGGGACTCGGCAGCAACAGTCGATGACCTTCAAAGACAGTGGAAGGCAAACAAGAAGTTATGCTGATGTGGCCTGCACAAATAAATCAACATCAGAACAAAATCAGCCAACAGCACCTACAAACCTGACAGCTGTTATTACGGCCTCTCTAGCAAACATGCTACAAGATTTCAGCCTGTCTAACCCTTCAGCAACCTCCACTAAAAGAGTTCTATGCAAAACACAGGCCATCCTCACACCAATCATAAATGAATAAAAACAAACTTATTCCAGCCTCTCTTCATTGCATGGAATGCAAATGGCCTAAGAAACAAAATTCTGGAGCTCCAATATTTCACCTACAGATATCAACCAGATATTATACTAATCAGTGAGACATATCTAAGACCTCAGACAACCCTAAAATACGGGGTTATCTCTTATACAGAAATGACAGATTGATTAAACTACAGAGGCGGTGGCACTGCCATCTTCATTAAAAACTATATCAAACACCATTCTGTAAACAGCCCACCAACCACTAACCTTGAGATGACGCGTGGAAGTATTCACTAGCTCTGTTGGCAGATTGAAAATCTACTCAGCTAACAACCCACCCTTAAAAACTCTACTGCACTCTGATCAAAATGCCATTTTAGGAGTCAGAGAATCCATCATTATTGCCGGCGATTTAAACTCCAAACACCCTGCCTGGAATTGTATATAAAATCCAAAACACCCTGCCACCAACAAAAATGGCTGCGTCCTTTCCAACTACATAGGATCAAACTATGCTGTTGTGGCAGGCCCCCACTGAACCAACTCATCTCAGTATGTCTGGCACTGCTGACATCCTGAATATAGTAGCTATCCTGCAAGATATTAAACTTCAGTACAGCCTAAAATCACTGAACGAGCTGTCATCGGATCACAACCCAATTCTACTACAACTGGAAGAACAAGAATACCTGTCTCCTCCCTCTCACTCATGCATATCGTGGAATAGATTGTCAAAAGTACTTAGGGATCACATTGGACCTGTTCTTCACATATGTACAGAAGAAGATGTGGAATCTGCAGTTACAAGCCTCACCCATCAAATTAAGTCTGCTATAACGGTAGCCACCTCCTACAAATCTGTTCCCAAGCCTGGTCGTTTACCTGAAGATATTATGGAACTAATCAAAGAGCTAGGAAGAGATTTCACAACACTCGCACACCTCAGGACAAAACAGTTCTTAATAGATTGAATGGGGCAGTGAGAGATGCACTCAAAACTCATAGAGACCAAGTTTGGGATGAAAAGTTAGCCTCTATCTCACTTAATGATCACTCTATCTGGGGGACTACTGAGAAACATCAGAAATAAAAACAGATCCCCCCCCATATTCTCTAACCAGGGCCTCGTTCGCACAGATGTAGACAAGGCAGAAGCCATAGCAAAGAATCTCGAGGAACAATGCAAACCTTCATATGACAACTTAGATTTCAATCACTTATATAAAATCCACAGCCAGGTCAGACACTCATTAAAACTTCCTAATACCAGTGCTCACCCTATTGCATCCACATCACCTGCTGAAATATATGATATTATTAAAAAATTAAAGAACAAAAAAGCTCCTTGGACAGATGGTATCTCAAATAGGGTAATCAAACTGCTTCCCCGTAGAGCTATAGTGCACCTGAACATCAGCCTGTTTCTAGATGCAACGAAAATAGTGAAACCTTAAGGTTTCACTATTTTCCTTGCATCTAGAAACAGGCTGATGTAATCCTGATTCATAAACCAGGTAAGGACCCACAATTATCGTCCAATTAGCCTCTTCTCCAACTTGGGTAAGCTTGCAGAGAAGGTCATCCTCTCACGACTTTAAGCTTCAGTAAATGAACTAAACATCCTTTCCAAAGAGCAGTTTGGCTTTCGGCAGCACCATAGCACTACCCAACAAATCCACAGCATTGTGGAATACATTACCACCAGCTATAACTGGTGGTAGTGCACAGGAGCTGTTTTTCTAGATCTATCAAAAGCATTTGACAAAATATGGTTCGGACTGCTACACAAACTTATCTCAGCGGGTATCTCACTAAAAAATGGTAAATCTAGTCAGATCATATTTACATAACAGATCCATCCAAGTCAAGATCAATGGTTCTACCTCATCTCAGCACCATATCTTGGCCGGAGTGCTGCAGAGATCCCTACTGGCTCCATTGCTATTTTCTATATACATGTCAGATATCCTGCACAATCCAATGTCATCCATCATGGCCCTATATCTCTCTGACCACACTTCATTATCAGAAAGCTTCAAGAAAACCTTCTAAAGTTGAAGGGATGGTTCTCCAAATGGAGATTGGAAGTAAATCCCCCCAAAAGTTCAGCCATTCTCTTCATGAAAAGAACAAAATCTCCTGCAGGAGACATATTACTATTCAATACTAAAATTCCCCAGCAGACAGAAACAAAATACCTGGGTGTGATGCTCGACAAAAAATTAACTTTTAACCAACACATCAAGTCTATGTGCACAAAGGCATCTAAAGCCATTGCTCAGATCTATCTGCTAATTAATAGAAACAGCAAGCTAAGCAACAGAATCAAATTGCAGTTATACCAGATGATGATTCATCCTATAATCACCTATGCCTCTCCAGCCTGGAGTCACACCTCTAATACCAACATTCTCAAACTACAACAAGTATAAAACAAGTGCTTGAGAATGATTCTGAATGCCCCATGGTATGTTAGAAACAATCAACTTCATTGAGATACAAATATTCCTTACATTTTCTCTTTCCTACAGTCTTTAGCAACTAAGTTCTTCCTAAAGACGTCCACCCCAATAATCTAGTTCAGCAAGTTGTAGCATACGAGCCAACGGATATATACGTTGCTACTTCCTGTAGTGACGCATAATCTCCATGCCCATCCTGGGCGAGCAAACTGCTCATAAATTCTACCCTCACTGTAGCGGCAACAGATACATGAATATGAAAAGCATCTTGCTTCACCCCTAAAGACATTAATGTTAATTGTCTTAGTATCACCTCTGGGTCTAGCTCCCAGTGATGAGACCTCAGTAAAGGCTAAAACCGAGTCTGGTAGTAACCATTTCCATAATGCATAGCATTATACATGTCTATAAGGATATGTGCTTTGCATTATAGGAAAGCCAAGGCAAGTGATGTGAAGTCATTAGCTTCTATATACAAGTTGCCCCAGTCCTGAAAATACTTCAGCACAAACTTTGTTTGCTTATACTTGGATAAAGGATTAAATCAAGTATATAATTTCTTGATATCTTTAATTTAATGTGCCATGGAAATGTTTGTAGAAATCTGGGCTGCTGCACCTGATATTTTCAAGGCATTTATAGGACTTGGCATCTACCTTCCTCTGTAACTGTCAGTTTTCTCTCAGATCATTCACTACATATAATTGTGGAGGGTGTTTTCTTGCTCTTCAGATTTTCCAACTAATGCATGTGTTGTATGGAGATGTGGTATTTCACCCATCCTCTTTTTCATATATATAAATGACGTTCTTTTACTGACTTCAAACCCCATGCATAGTTTTGCTGATAATAGCACTTCATCATCCTACTCATGCAAAAAATCTGGCAGTCCACAAACATCTCACACTTCTAAATCATGTACAATAAGTGCTCTAAACACTGATCCTCACTTCCTTACTCAATGGAGAGATAACAGTCGTCACCTGCAATGATTTCAAAACACAGTTTTCTCTTTTCTTCTTTTAAAAAAGAACTTAGTTTCATCTTCCTTCATATTTTATGATACTTAACTTAATCAAAACCAGATCTCTCTCTCTCTCTCTCCAATTCATATCTTTGCTCCTAGTCTTTCTTGGTATAATCACATCACTTTTCTAACATTCTGTATTTTCAACTTTTGGAAAAACTTGGCTTTTTTTTTTTAATTTTTTTAAGCTCAAGACATTAATTTTCATCTACAGCTACTTACCATGTGCAAATCTAAGATCCATCTAGGCTTGAAATACTGCTTGTATATTTTGGGCGGTGCTCCCAAACCTCTTCAAAAAATTCTTTATGGTATTCAGAACAGGACAGTTTGGTTGATTGATAACCTCTCATGCAAATCTTCTTCAGCCACAGTCTCAAACTGTCAGTTTCTGCATTGTCTCTTACTAATTACCAGTTATTAATTATTAATTAATAACTGGTAATTAGTAAGTTATTAATTAAATGCCATCTTCAGGAACATAAAGAATGTTCCTGAAGACGGCAACGTCACGTTGCCGAAATATAGAAGTTATTTATTAAAGTTACCTTTAATTAATATACTTTATATGCGTTGTTAATTCCGTAAACTAATTACCAGAAAAATGAAAATTCTAAGAAATAATATCCTTGTTTAATCCTTTATCCAAGTGTAAGCAAACAAAGTTTGCCTCTATGCACCAACAGCCTAACAATTCCTTTGTGTACTAATCCTGATATTGCTTCACATGCCCATTTTTATTTGCACACACTTTGATAAAGGATAAAAACAAAAATACAATTTCTTGTCCAGTGTAATTTAATTTCTAACGAGCATGAAACTTGCTCCAACTATTTCTACTCATCTTATACAGACTCCAAAATGTCCTTTTCTTTCAGACTGAATGCTTAATCTATTTTTTATCACCTTACTCCACCCAAGTAAATTTAATTTGAGAGGTTTTCCTCAAATCTTCTTGCCCTCATGAACTATTCCAACCTAAACAAATATCGTTGCATCAAACTGCCCTTCGTATGGAAACTCACATTTGTAAACAATTAGCTAAATGGCCAAGAACACTCAACCAAAGCCAGTAGGTGGCATATATCTCCCTGTTCATTATCTTTTAGTGAAGTGTATCTGTGTGCGCACAGATATTGATATAAATCCTATGAAGATGACAATTTAACTTTGATGAAATATTAAAAATAAGTAAATTTTTAGTTGTTATTATTATTATTATTACTTGACACCTCCAGGGAGTCCAAGGACTCATTGCGGGAGGGCTCTCTACTTTACTTTACTAAATACATCTCACCCTCTCTACTATTACTTCATTTTCCTACTACGACACTACTATCATCAACACCATCTACCACATCATCATCACCAACAACAGTATTTTTTTGTCTGTAAATTGCATGTATTCTGAAGGCTAATTTGTCTGTATGCAGGATGAAAAACCCTGCTATGTGTATGAGATTGGCTAACTCACCTTCAAATGAAAAAGCCCATATAAGGATTCCCCCCTCTTCACAATGAGAATCGAACTTGGATCTTTTCCAATAGAAGGGCACAACGTTCTGCTGTTCTTCAAATTGCATTACGGATGTTGTCAATTTCCTTAAACAATGTCATGTGTCATAAATACAGTAACTGTGGAATGGCAAATACAGGGGTCTAAAAAGTAAGAACTATAATTAGGAGTCTTCAGAAAATGAAAATAGTGTTTTTTTTTTTATTATTATTTTATTTTGTTTTCCTTCCCTCTTCAATCCATGGATCAAGCAAGTAGAGATATCAAAGTACTTACTCTTAACAATTGCCTAACACAAATAGTCTGTCACTAGAAAACTCATCAGATAATCATCATCCTGCTAATGCCCTTATCATAGCCAGCTCAACTTCCAAATACAATGTAGTTATTACTTTTCTTGGTGATACATACCTTAGCCTTGTCCTTTTCCATGGAATATCCTTCACTCTGCCATCCTCATTCTCATGCCATTTGGAATGACTATGGTACCAAATGAGATGAATTGCCAAGCTCTTCCTTTCCATGGTAAAATTGTTTCCATTCTCCTGATCTAAATGCCAACACCAACCAATTTACAGAAATAAAAGAAACGTAAGTTAAAATAAAGAAATGACCTATCTACATGGTCTAGTATTTTGAAATTGTACAGCATACCAGACTGAAAATAGAAGAATAAGAAGTGTCAGATCACTTGGACAAATACTACTCAACTGTTAGTGCCTCTTGGGGGTACTGATGGATGAAGCCTGCGTATATCACACGAGTCTAATCAGCCATCTCTGGCCTCATCAGTAGATGCTCAGAATACAAGTATCATTGTCTTAGTTGTTTGAAAGTAACTGTGGTTGCATGGCAAGCCTTTTACCCATCTGGATCATACAGTGATACTGTAGATATACAGAAAGTATGGAGTACGTTATACAATATTGAAGTCAAAGTTCACCTAATTTGAAGTAGTGAGCAGCAGTGTTCATATGACACTGCATGATGTCATGATGAACATGCTACAGAAGATGCAGCATTTCTTAGAAAAAATAAAGTTTCAAATGCCACAAAGCAGGGTGGTGGTGGTGCGACTTTTTTTAAAAATTACCGATTCATGATAAAATAATAATGTGGAAATTATAATCAGATATATGAGTATTTCTTTTTAAAAGCGACATTAGTTGTACTCAGGCTCTAACAATTTATGAATGGATTAGGGTGTACGAAATTCCAGAATGTGATACCAAAATGTGTGTAAATATGTGCGTTCATTGATAAAAATTAATTTATATTATAGTAAGAAATAATAATCATGAGACACCCAGCATTCCATTTCTGATGATAATTAAAAAAACTTTAATTCACAAAGCTTTATCTACCTTTATGTTTTTACAAGCAGTATCGTCTTATCTTTGAACTCACGTAGATTCGTAACCGATGTCGACGCTATAGATTACGTCACAACAATCTTCAGGAGTCTTTCACCAGCTGAGAATAGGCTGATGCAAGTTGCAGTACAACCGGAAGCATGTTACCTGCTTAAGTCAGGGTTGACAAGTTACCAAATAACGTAAATAATAAATTCGCTGACGCCCTTTATTTCCCAAGTTTTGATAATTGATGAAAAGAAATATATATATATATATATATATATATATATATATATATTCACTCAATTTTTTTAACACCTGAGATTTCATCATCACTTGACACTAATGCATTATGGAATGGAGAAGAGAATGTGAAAACGGCAATGCAATTTGGACAGGAGTTTGGGGTGGGTCAGGGAAGTCATGGAGTATGATTTGATATTTATTGCGCAAAGACATCAAAGGTCATGCTGCACCAGGACACAGGTTAGAGCAGTACATATGGTAACCGGTTAGTAAGACAATCACAAAAATCCATGCCCTTGGCGGGACTCGAACCTGCAGCCTCTTGGCTGGAGAGCGGATACGCTAATCATTCGCCAAACCGAGCTGGCTGGAGGTCATTGAAACACAGTGTAAGGAGAGTGGATTCTGAATGTGTCAATGAATGCATATATGTGGATGTCAGAGTAGGAATGGAACAGCCAGGAATACATAGGAGGGTGAAGTCTGAGGGTATGTGGGAGCAGGTAAGGGCAAGTCAGATGGGGAAGCATGAGTAGAAGTTGTTAGAGACCAAGAAATGAAGTGTTATGCTTATTTGCGAATGCTAGGAGTATCAGAAATAAGGGAGGTGAAATTGATGCATTGATTGAGTTTATGTGTCCAAAAATAGTTGAAATAAGTGAAACATAGTTGGATAAGAATGACATCTTGGAAGGGATAGAAATGGAGGAATATGATATTTTTCGTGAAGATAGGAAGGCAAGGAGAGAGAGAGAGAGAGAGAGAGAGGGGAAGTGCTGCTGATAACAGCAAAGGAATTATGTTTGCGCAAGGTTGAGATACAAGGAGAAAAAGTAGCAGTGGTTTTGAAGCAGTAGTGCGAAGTGGAGCTTGGAGTGGAGAGTTGTTGTAGTAAATAGAATGAAATATTTAGTAAGGCTTTGCTACAGGTCAGGGAATGTTGAAGGTGGAGACAAAGAAATGTATCTGCAACTTACCTTAGTAAGCAAGAGAAGGGTGATCATTATGGATGATTCACAATGATGGAAATATCGATTGGAATGAAGAGATAGCTTCAATGGAGAATAAATGTCTCAACTTCTTAAGAACCAACAATCTTAAGCAATATATAACGGAGGGTATACGAGGGAAAAGAGTCTTAGGTCTAGTTATATCATAAGAGGATGTGATTGTGAATGGAGTGACTAATCTTCCTCCAATCGGAGAGAGAGAGAGAGAGACTAACCATAAAGTGATCATCTGGGCTGCAGAGTTGCATTAGAACCTTTATAAACAAGACGGGGTTTTATGTGAAACTACAAGTCTGACGATTATGGAAAACTTAGGAGAAAACTGGGATTATAGCATGGAAAGTGCAGTTGAGTGGTAAGGATACAGGTTGTGTGGGCATTGATGGAGAGCTATTTAACAATAGCATTGTCTGAGTGCATTCAAAAGTGGTAATGCTAAACAAGATAAGAGTTGGATGAATGAGAAAATTAATCGTGATATCTGAAAGAAGCGAATATGGAATAAGGCGATTCGGTTGGTAAAGTAGCAAAAGACGAGAGTCTTGGATGTCTCCTCCTATTCATCTTAGGTAAGTCATTGACTCCATGGGATCTTAGTATAATAATAATAATAATAATAATAATATTTTTTTTAGATTTTTTTAAATAATTTTATATTTTATTGATTGCTAAAATATTTATACATACAATAAACATCTTGTGTGACATTGCACCTTATAATTTTTCAGAGTTCAGCACTAAGTGCTGCAATTCCTACATTGGATTTCAATTAAAATTTTTAATACATTTTTGCATTTATATTTATGTATTTACAACACATGTTCTTCTAATATTAACAATGATTATACAGAATTTTTTGTATAATTTTTTATTTATTTCTTTTATTTTTATTTTTTTAAAGTTTGAGAAAGAGTGATTATACATACAAATTTCTGCATTTGCTTATAAGGATTACTTGTAGGTGAGTGAGGCAAGTTAATCCCACCTACTTCGAAGCTTGGGTTAGCTTTTATGAGGAGAGTGAGATTTAGCCTTCACTATTTGTGTTGTTGTTACTGTTTATGTATGGGATATAGGCATTGGATGCTAGTGATTTGTGATGTGTATATTAGTGGTAATGGTTTTTTAACATTGTTGGTATATTTTCCAGAGTTCGTTTTTTAATGTTCTATAGTTATCTACGTGTTTTAACTTTCTTGGTAGGTTGTTGAGTTGCGTGGGTATCTGATGTGATCTCAGAAAAGAACCGTATGAGTTGTTGAAGGGTGTGGGGAAAGAGAGTTGTTGTACGTCGTGTTATACGATATGTTTCTCAGTTGTTTCGATAGCTGATGTTGAAGTAATTCCTTGTTAATATCATGTAGTGTTTCAGATTTTTAATGCTCAGAATTCTGTGTATCGCCATGTGCTTGTCGGATATTGGTTGTTGCGTGTAAGGTGTCCAGATCACTGTTGACACGATTTTCCTGTGTAGTGTTTCTAATTTTGTTAGGTGGCTGTTTGATGTATTTGCATAAACTGTTATTCCGTATCTGAGTACGGATTCGCAGATACCGTGATATAAGAGTTTTTTTTATGTTGGGTGGAATAATGTCTTTAACTTGAAAGAGTTTTGCTGCGATGATCCGGAGTTTGGTGTGTAGGTATTCTATATGTTTTGTCCATTTAAGGTGGGAATCTATATAGAGACCGAGGTATTTGGCGTGTGTTGCAGGTTTGATTTCGGAACATTGGCAGGTATTTTTGCTGTTAATGCAGCGGTATGTGTGACAATGTATCGATAGTGATGCAGGGCGTATGATTCTTGGGTTGTGTATTATCAACATCTGTGTTTTGGTGCCGTTGATTAGAATTGCGTTTTGGTGGAAGTTTGTTGTGATTTCGTTTAGGTCTTGTTGTGCTTTGCAGAGAGCTGTGTTAATGTCTGTGTGGATTGCCAGCAGTGCCGTGTCGTCTGCGTATTGAAATATTTGACTTCTTATGGATATGTTATGAGCATCGTTAATGTATATGTTGAATAGAGTGGGTGATAATATGGCGCGTTGAGATACACCGTGTTTTAATTGTATACTCTGATTGTGACATGTACCTATTTTTGTTACTTGTGTTCTGTTTGAGAGGTAGTTCTTGAACCATGTATGCAGTGTTCCTCTTATACCTATTGACTATAGTATGGTGAGCAGTATGTCATGTTCAAGTGTGTCAAATGCTTTGGTTAGGTCCAGTAGTATAAGGAAGGTGTACTTGTTTCTGTCGAGAGCTTTGTTTATTGTGTCGGCGATGTCTTCTAATAAAGTAATGGTGCCTTTTGTTTTCTGAAAGCCGTATTGGTTTTGTGAGATGATCTTCTACTTCTGTAAATAGTTCTGTAGTCTGGTGTGCGTTATTTTTTCTAGAATTTTTGAGATGACTGGTAGTGTAGCTATTGATCTGTAGTTCTGAGTATCGTTTCTTTTGCCGTGTTTGTATATTGGCGTAATTACTGCAGTTTTTAGTTGTTGTGGAATAATGACTGTGTCGAATATTATGTTCACGAGTTTCAAAGGTATTGGATTTATTTGTTCAAAGTGTGTTATAAGGTCTGTAAGTCTTATTCTGTTTATTCCTGGAGAGGTCTTTGGTTTTAGTTGTAGGATTGCTTCTTTCAGTTCCTGTTTTGTTATGGGTGGAAAATACATCGTTTGTTGTTGACTTTGTGTCGGTAGTTTTTTGTTGATCGTTGGTATTTTGTCTTTTTTGAGTTGTGTGATGATGTGTGTGAAAGCATGGTTGAATGAGTCTGCTAGTTCCTCTTGGTTTGTATCCTGACCAAAGCTTTTTGCAATAAAATCTTGTGCTGAAGTTTTCTTTTTTCGGGTTACTAATTCGTTGAGGGCAGCCCATGTTTGCTTCATGTTGTTGTTATATTCCATGGATTTTTGGAAGTAGTAGCGTCTTTTTTCCCTACGAATTTTTGTTGTTAGTTTATTTCTTGTGTTTTTGTATAAGGTTTGTAAATGTGTGTTACTGGGTGACTTTTTAAGTTTTTTTCATAGATTTTCTTTTTCAGTAATAATATTTAGTATGTCGTCATTTATCCATGGATTGTTGTCTGTTTGTCGCCTCGTTTGTGTAGGCTTTGTTGCTTTTTTTGTATATTTCTGTGAACTTTAGTTGAAAGTTCTCGTATAATGTTACAGGATCGTTTATTTTAAGTAGGGAATTCCAGTCTGTATTTTTTACTTGGTTATCGACAATGCTCTTTTGTATGATCGAGTTTTGTCGACTTTTGTAGTGGTGGGAGGGGGGGTAGGAAACGTAATAAAACGAAGTTGAGACAAAGTAGTGATCGGCAATTTTTACGTTAATTACTGACGATGTATATGTATGGATGGGAGCGCGTATGCTGATATGATCAATGCATGATTGTGTTAGTGAGTTATTGAGTGTTTCTACTCTTGTTGGGGAGTTAATGGTAGGATTTATGTTGTACTGACTTAGTATATCAAGATATGTGTTAGTGGTTGAAGAAGCGTGGTCAAGAGTATTTATGTTAATATCTCCTATTAGGATGAGCCTGTGTGTAGTACGCGGTTCGATGCCGCTTAGCCATGTTTCTAACTCGTGAAGAAAACTGAGTGGATTATTATCTGGGGGTCTGTGTATTGTGTTTATTGTGTTTTTGATACTATTGTGGCTATTTGTTAGTTCCACTATTAGTGTTTCCGCATGTTCGAAGTGAGTATGTTTTTCTGTCACATTGTATTTATCTTTGATAAATGCCACAATGCTACCTCCTCTTTTGTTTGGTCTGCATAAGTTGTAGGTTTGATAATTATTTATGTTGTATGGGTAAATTTCTGTGTCGTTTATTGCAACTTCGGTCTGTATTAGTGCATCTATGTTTATCATGGTATAATTGAGCTGTGTTATCAATGTAAGCCAGTGTTTTTTTTATACTTCTTATGTTTGCGTGTATGATTGTGAAGTTGGTGTTGGCGGAAATGTTGTCTGACCATTTCTTCAAAGAGTCAAAGACTTTGAAGTTTATGTTGTCTGATTGGATATATTCGCCTATGTTTGAGATCTCCATTATATAGTTTTTAAATGAGTTCTAATCTTATTCTTAAAGTTGTAAAGAGTTAGTGGTTTATATTGGTAGGCTGTGTAAGTCAAATTCACTTGTAATTATGTATATATACTCGAGTGTTTTCATTCTTACTCAAAAATATCTGGGAATTCTTTGTCCACAGGAACTTGTAGTTTTTCTCTGTTTTTGTCTTCCTTGCTTGGTATAGAAGATTTTTGAAGTATGGAGTTCAGTGTTCCGTTATATAGATTGGTGTTGGGAGTTTCTTATCAGTTAGGATCGTTGTTGTCGGCCTTGTTTTCTTGCTTGCTTGTCTTTATTTCTCTCACGGTTCCTAACATTTCTTCAAAGGTCTCGTTATTGAACTGTATGTAATGTTCATACTCTTCGAATTTTTTGTTAATTTATTCCATGTGTGCATTTAATAAGTCTTTCAACATGAGTTTAAATGAATCAAAGTTATCTATAATTTTAGAATCCGGAAGCGGTTTACCTTGATGTGCGTCGTTACTTTTCTTTGGTGTCTGGTCTTTGTTCTTCGTTTTCTCACGGCACTGTTGACATCGCCATTCGGTCCGTTTCACAGCTCCTTTTGCTTTCCACGTGCTTTCTGAAATCCCTGAACAGTGGAAGTGTTGTTTTTTGTTACATCCGGAACACTGTGGCCCGTCCCCTTCATCGCTTAATGGCTTATTGCATTTGTTACAGCTCATTTTGCTTGAACTCTGCTGTCTCGGTGACCTTTAGCCTTTCTTCCCGTTAGCGACTATAGTGCGACTTTTAAAATGGCAACGTCCTTTGTTCTTCGTTGGCTGGTGACTGCAGTACACTCTAGAACTTCCAACACTGAAAATTTGAATCTTACTTATCCGATTTTGGTAATTTGAACGTCCCTGTCTTCAGTGTGACTAGTAGAATTAAATAGTAGCACTTTCAAGTTAGAAACATGAGTTAATTAACACTTTAAACCTATAAAACAAGGAGCAGCGATACAGCGTACATGCATTCGTCTGCCTACACAGCGCCCTCTCTGATATAATAATAATAATAATAATAGCTCACGAGCCTGTGTAGCTCAGTGGATGTGGCGTTTGCACACCACCGCGCTAGGCCGCACGAAGGAAGTCTTGGTTTCGAGTCTAGTCGGCGACTAGAGGAAATTTTTCTAAGCCTTTTTTCGACCGGTTCCCGAGTTAGTCGATCTCTGGCACGGGCAAGCAGGTTTTTCCTCCCGGAAACTCGGGTTTTTCGTCCTGTAAACTCAAGAAAATCGACCGTAGAACCCACATTATTTCAGACATTAAATATATTGTGTTAGGGTTAGAGACCACGAGATGGCGGCACATTTGAGCCGTCTCTCTTCACTGCGTACCGCTTAATTAGTGATAGCCTTGGGCCATCTGTCTCTGATTGGGTACCAGTGGAGATTGAACTGCCCACTCAGTCTCCAAAAGTTAAATAGGGCTAAATGGCCTCGCCTACTCCCGGATATACGGGAATAAAAAGGCGTTAGTTGATTTTTTATAATAATAATAATAATAATAATAATAATAATCAGAGACGTAGTGAGGCTATGGCCAATGTGGCCGTGGCCATAGGCGCTATCTTTACATAGGTGCAAAAATTTCGATTTTTAAAGTATTTTTTTTTGGAAAACGGTGCAATTTTCTTTCCTGGCCATAGGCGTCAAAATTCTTCACGACGTCTCTGATAATAATAATAATAAAAAATAAAAAAAATAAAAAATCAGCTAACGCCTTTTTTTTTTTTTTTTTTTTTTTATTCCCGTATATACGGGAGTAGGCGAGGCCATTTAGCCCTATCTAACTTTTGGAGACTGAGTGAGCAGTTCAATCTCCACTGGTACCCAATCAGAGACAGATGGCCCAAGGCTATCGACTAACTCGGGAACCGGTCGAAAAAAGGCTTAGAAAAATTTCCTCTAGTCGCTGACTAGACTCGAAACCAAGACTTCCTTCGTGCAGCCTAGCGCGATGGTGTGCAAACGCCACATCCACTGAGCTACACAGGCTCTTAATAATAATAATAATAATAATAATAATAATAATAATAATAATAATAATAATAATAATAATAATAATAATAATAATAATAATAATAATAATAATAATAATAATAATAATAATAATAATAAATGTGCAGTATGAGATTAAATTATCAATCAAGCTTTAAAAAACCTGGTGAGTTCTTTTGATATGTGGCAGGTAAAGAAGGGAAAAGGACTATGGGAACATGATGCTAGTTGATGACACTGGCAGATTAGTAACCAATGAAGAGGATATAGTTGAAGTATTTAATGATCAGTTTATCAGTGCATTTCATCCTCATGAAGGCAACATTAGCAGAACCTGGAGTGTGGGGGTATGATGGAGGAGAGACTGATGGTAAATGAGCAGGAAATGTAAAGAATTGAGTAAACGTAATGTTAATACGGCAGTATTTCACAGTATATCGCCAAGTATCGTGAGGGGATGTCCTACGAAATTAATGGTACCTCTTTCGTAACTATTTAACATGAGTCTTGCAACAGGGCGAGTCCCAAAGAAGAGATGGATGGGAAAATTATTCCACCTAACAAAGAGGGATAAGACTAAGACTACAAATTATAGGCCAGTCTGAGTGTTTCAAGTTGTTACAGTGGTAGAGCAGTTGATGGGGAATAGGATTCAGACATGAGTGGATAATTGCAGTATTCTATCATGGGTTTGTTATGGAAGGTCATGTTTCAACAGTTTGCTGAAACATGACCTTTTACATAAAACATTACAGCAAGGTGACAAATTCACTCAATAAAGGAGATGCTTATAGAGTGGTCTACTTGACTTATCCAAAGGCCTTTAACAGACTTCCACATGGCAATCTAGTATCAAAACTGAAACAGATGAAATTCGATAACAGACTAATAACTTGGATATCTAATTGCCTGTCAGACAAATATCAGCAGATTGTTTATGGAGAAGTTGATATCCCAAAAGAGGAAGTTCACTAGTAGAGTGCCACAGGAACATGCTTTTGACCATATTGTTTAATTTCTTTTATCAATGACATTGGGACTAGCTTAACTGGAGAGGTGCACCTGTTTCACGATGATGCAAAGATAGGAGTAGCTTTGAGAAGTAGAGCAGACGTTGTGGCCTAGCGGGAGGATCTGAATAGACTATGTGAATGGGCAAATGAGAGAAGGTTTAGGTTAATATTACAAAGTGCAAGGTCTTGAAATCTGATAGACAAGGTTCGGATATAAAGTATACAATTAAGGAAGAAATTTTGAAGGAGATGAGAGATCTAGGAGTGGTGATGGATAAACTTAAATTGAGGGTCACATTGATAAAAATGTAAGAACATCCCAATGGATTATGGCAATAATGAGGACTACATTTGATGCAGAAGCAAACAGTTTATGGTTTCTGTTTAAGGCTTTGATCAAGTCAAATATAGACTACTAGTCACATATTTGCTAGACACTACTAGACACAAATATAGACATATTTTCTCACCTGATTTTCAGAGATGTATTGGAGAGGATACAGAGAAGATTTACTAAGCCAGTGTCAGGTCTATGGAATGTATGAGTAAGACATATAAGTTGTTGAGGAGTATTTGCCAGAATAATGCAGAGGAGATATTTCATAGAGGGAGTGAAGTGTAGAAGTAGAGGACATCTCTGGAAGCTTTATTAGGAATGCATCAGCAGGGGAGTCAGAAGCAGGTTCTTTGAAGGGAGAATGATTGGTGATTAGAATGGGCATTGCCTGAAAGTGTGGTGAGTGAGGAAACTGAATGGATTTAAGCTACAGTTCGATCATTTTTTTTGCATAAGAGAGTATAGACCCCTGCGTTGAGTCCTTTGAATCCATGCAGGGCAGATATTAATGATAATAATATTAATAATCACAAGCAACTAGCTGTTCAAATCCTAGTGTCACTTAAATGTCAGTGCTCTTAAACTATCATCTTGCTTATTAGAAGTATATTTTATTTTTCATTTTTAAAGGCACTTAGAGAATTACCTTCAAAAGAGAGGGGGGGAGGAAACACATCTAGTTTCTAGAGCTGGGTTCATGACAGCCCAATGATTCTACTGATGTTCATTAGATTTCTGATCACTCATGAAATGAATAGTCATAAAAAAACTATGATGAGCATACATTGAGATGTCAATAAGAGAAATAAATTCAACAATGAAACCATCACTTTCACTCAATGTACATTGATGCCATGATTCAGCTCATTGCTGTAATTTAAAAAAAAAAATCTAAAAATTCGTTTGCAGTTAGTTCATTATAATCGTGGGCTTTATGTTGTACTTGTCCCTCCACTAAACCAATAACTACTTGTTTTAATCTTTTACCCAAAAGTGAACATGGGCTCCCCCTTGTCATCAATTTTAACAAATAATTTCATTGATAGACTTGGAAAAACGTCTCTTTATTACTATCACTCCTTATCCCTCCACTAAGTTTCGTTATATTATTATTTATTATTACTATACTGGCACCTCCATGTGGTCCGAAGACTCATCGCGGGAGACCCAATCTATGATACCTCTCCTTGAACCCTTTCAGAAAAACCACTCACAACTAACTGTGGCAATCCATTTCACTCACTCACTATTCTCCAAGCAAAAAAATCTAGTCATCACACCCCTGCTGACCATACCTTTATTCAACTTCCAGGGATGACTTCTTGTTCGGGTCCCTCAAGCCAAATGCTGAAACTTTCTACTACATCTATCTTATCCTATCATATGTGATGGGTATACTGTGTTCAGGAATGACAGAGAGAATAAAACGGGGGGAGGAGTATTGTTGATGATAGCTGATGAACTCCAGCCAAGGAGAATAGAAGTTGAATTGCAGGATAGAGAAAAGAGCACATTTGAGGCCATTTGGTGTGAGATTGTGGCTAGCAGAACTAAATATACAATTGGGTGCTGCTATAGACCAGGTGATGGAAAAGATGGTGGTGACAGTATGCACAAGCAAATAGAAAAAATGGGTGGAAGGAGGGTAATTATTATGGGAGATTTCAACTATGGTCGCATTGATTGGAGTGAGGAGAGGACACACGGGAGGAAGGAACTGGATTTTATGCAGTTATTAAGGGATAACTATCTGCGACAGCATGTAATGGAAAATACTAGGGGTCAGAGAGTGCTTGATCTAGTAATTACATCTGAGGATTTGGCTGTAACAAATATGACCACATTGCCACCAATCGGTGAGAGTGATCATAGAGTCTTAACTTGGGAAGTGGCTAAAGGTGTAGAATTTTCAATTAAGACAGGGTACATGTGGAATTATCGGGCTGGAAAGTATGACAAGCTTAGGAGTTTGATTGGTTCAGTGCCATGGCATGTACAACTGCAAGGACTAGAAGTTGATAGTGCATGGGAGGTAGTTAAGAAGTGCTTGCATGAAGCAATGGCTGACTGTATACCTAGAGTCCGAATAATAAATCAAGTAGGGGTTAAATGGATGAATAACACCATTAAGCTTGAGTTGCAAAAAAAGAAACAACTATGGAGGGAATTTAAGGAGAGAGGTGACTGGCAGGCACATGAACGGCAAGCCAGAAGGGTGACGAGTGTGGTAAGTAAAGCAAAAAAGGATTACGAAAGAACATTGGCCATGCAGGCTAAAGAGAATCCTAAACAGTTTTTTAGATATGTAGCAAGTAAAAGGAAAAATGTACATGGCAGATTGATTTTAAAGAATGCCGATGGTAGGGAGGTAACTGAATCAGTTGAGATAGTTGAGTTACTGAGTGAGCACTTTGCAAAAGTATATCATCCAGGTGGTGACATTGCAGAAACGAATAAACCAGTAGATTATACGGGAATTGTGGTTAATGAAGTGGAGGTGAGTAGTCTATTGCATAACCTCAATGTCAATACATCTGTGGGATTGGATGGTATACCAGCTCGTGTTGTACGAGAAGCAGCTAAAGAATTGTCAGTACCCTTGACCATTTTGTTTAATTTGAGTCTCGGGTCTGGGTTAGTCCCGAGCGGGTGGAAAGAGGGGAAAATAGTTCCACTGCATAAAGGTGGTTCCAGGACTGCTGTTGTAAATTACCGACCGATTAGCATATCAGGAATCATTGTCAAGGTCTTAGAGAAAATAGTCAAGAGGAAAATACAAGATGGGATAGAAGAAAATGGGATACTGTATCGGGGACAGCATGGTTTTGTGAAGGGTAGGTCATGCCTCAGTAACTTGCTCACGTATTATAACACAGTGACGGCTGAACTGGATAAGGGTAATGGGTTTACGGTGATTCTACTGGACCTTGCCAAGGCCTTTGACAGGATTCCACATGGAATTCTAATCAGTAAATTGCAGCATATGGGAATGGACATAGATTTGGTGAGATGGATAGGAGGGTGGTTGACGGAGAGATATCAGAGAGTGGTTTACTCGGGAGTAGAGTCCACAAGACGGCCTGTGACTAGTGGTGTTCCACAAGGATCTGTTCTTGGACCACTGCTGTTTAATTTGTTCATAAATGATATAGGAAATGATCTGAGAGGAACAGTTCATTTGTTTGCGGATGATGCGAAGTTGGGTAGGGCAATAGTGAATGCAGATGACGTCAAAATTTTGCAGGATGATTTGGATAGATTGGAAGTCTGGGCTAAGGAGAATGGATGTCAGTTTAATGTGGCAAAATGTAAGGTTATGCATTTTGGGGTGAAAAGATTGGCGGCAGTTTTCTGCATTGGTGGAACTGTGCTCCAGGAAATTGATGAGGCACGAGATTTAGGAGTGTTGGTAGATAAGGAATTGAAATTTAGGGGACACATTGCAAAAGTGACCAAAACAGCTCATCAAATCACTTGGTTGCTGAAGAATACGTTGACAAGCAGGTTATTGTTCCTCTGTATCGAGCCTTGATAAGACCCCATCTAGACTACTGTGCTCAGATTTGGTCACCTAGGTTTCTTCTTGATGGGGAGGAGGTGGAGAGGATCCAGAGGCGAGTGACCAAGATGATAGTAGGTCTGTGGAATGAACCGTATGAGAACAGGTTGAGGATTTGTGGGTTGCAAAAATTGGTTGATAGGCGGAGGAGGGGAGATATGATTGAGACATTCAAATTACTGAAGGGTTTCTATAAAATTAATTCAGAAGATATTTTTGAGAACAGGGCTGGTTGTGGGAGGACTAGGGGACATCCATGGAAACTGGGCAAAAGTGTGGTTAGTAAAGGTGTTAGAGCTGGGTTCTTTACTTTTAGAGTAGTGAATGAGTGGAATGCGCTCCCTGAGTCTGTGGTGGATGCTGTGATAGTGAATGAGTTTAAGGCGAGGTATGATAGATACTGTATGAATGTCAAATAGTTGTGATGAATATGATTTGGGGCCTCCCTCGATGAGTCTAATGACTCCCTGGAGTTGCCCGTAATAATAGTAATAGTAATAATAATAGTAATAACCTCTTTTTCTCCTATCAACGAACTTCAGCAATCCACACACACCTTCAATCCATCCTCATAGAGAACATTCCACAGGATACTCACCATCTTGTTCACTTAATTCTGAATTTTCCCCACGGCTTCCACATCCCCAAGAAACCCAGGGGGGAGCAGACTTCAGCAGAGTAATCCAGATGCGGACTTATCAAGGCCTTATGAAGAAGAATTACAACTTCCTTATCTTTACTTGTTAATATGTTCTTCAGTAGCCAAGTAATCTTATGTGCAACCTTAGCAAAATATGTCCTGTAAACTTTAACTCTCTGTCTACCACCCCTGCTAAGTCTGTAGCTTTATCTGTTTCCTGGAGTACAGTGCCCTCAATATGATAAATGGCTTGTAATCTGTTTGTCCCAAAATGCATTACTTTACATTTCCCAACATTAAACTGATACCCATTAACTTTTGCCCATATTGACAGCCTATTTAAACCATCCCGCAAGTCTACATCCTCTTGATTAACTATTATTCTACCTAATTTCGCATAATCAGCAAACAACTGAATATATCCTTTCGCGCTAGTTCCTATATCATTTATGTACAAATGACACAGCGTTGGTCCCGGTACTAATCCTTATATATCTATACCTCTTTAGCTCCATAGTTGAAGTCAACCATAATTTGGCGATGCACATCTTCCAGATCATCAGTGGAATTCCCTGACCTATAGCAACAACTCACTCTATATTTTATCTTACTGGTCTTAATCTCACACCAGATTGCTTCAAATGTACAGCCACCCACCCGCCTGTCTCTTATTCATTTTGGTTGCAATTCATCTGTTTCATCAATAGTATGTCTTCCCCTATACTATCTTTCCAGGAAATAATAAACTTCACATTCAATCCCTGTGGCTACATCATCTGCTGTTAGCGAAGTCTCACTAATGCCTATAACTTTTGGCGAAGTTACACTAATCAATGCCAAAAATCCATCCTTCTTGTTCCTGATACTTCTGGCAGGTGTATCAGGTGTATAGAAACTGCAACATCTCTTTTTTCCTCCACCCAACTTTACTTTCTTGGGTGCCTAACCTATCAATACTTTTGCTTGAGAGACTAGATTCCTCACTTGACCATTCTCACACTCATTCGCTTCATTGCTGCCTTCACACAAACTCACTTGCTTCCACCATGCGTGCGTAAATTTCTCTGAATTTTACGTCAGCATTCTCAGTGAACAAAGCTCTCTCCAGATATCTAACACCAAAACCATTCAGATGCAGTCCATTCGCATTGTACAAGTCCTTATTTCCATCAAACAGAGACCACAGATCCACAAATTCTACATAATTCCTTTTGCAGAATCTATGTATAGATTCAATGGCTATCAATGCCTTCCTCCTCAGTTCACCTCTATCATAGCCTGGTAGATGACTGACAATGTTCACCTTTTCTCTCTTCAGTTTTGCCTCTTCTAACAACTCCTTTACATCCACCCTCATAGAATAATTCTCGGCTCTCAAATCATTGGTACCAACCAAGAGAATAATTTCCTTGGCCTTACCTTTTTGATTCTGGATGGCATGGCTAATATTGTTAATTTTTGTACCAGGAAAGACATTTTGTCATACTTTGTTAAGTACTCTCCTGATATTGAGTCTCCATACATAAATTTCTCCTTAACTTGTTTTTCTTGTTTGTTCGTTCGGTCTTTGTTGTTCTTTCGGATCACTTTCTTCTTTCTTTTTTTCCTGTTTAACTCTTGACACTTCTGCAGTTTTCAATTTCGCGCTTTGTCCTATGAAGGATAACATTTAAGTGCGCTATTCCTTTATTGATATCCATTTCGTTCTAGTCTATTTCCATGGCCGCACAATCGAAATTATTAACATAATTTTCCATCTTATTATTATTATTATTATTATTTTTTTTTTTTTTTTTATTTTTTATTTTTTTTTTAACGGTGTCTCCATGGAGTCAAAAGACTCATCGCGGGAGACCCGACATTGACACACTAAACATTATTTACACAATACCCGTCATACTTTTCCTTAAATTCATTCACAGTTGAGGCATTCATAACCACCTCTGGCAAAGCATTCCACCCATTCACAACCCCCAAGTAAAAAATCTAGTCCTAACACCCTTGTTAACCACACTCTTACACAATCTCCGGGGATAGCCACTCGTTCTCTCACTTCCTGCACTGGTCTTTAAAATATCATCAATATCAATCCTCTAAAATCCCTTTGACAATTTAAATATCTCTATTATATCTCCTCTCCTACGTCTATCAGCTAGTTTTTGGAGCCCACAGATCATCAATCTATCCTCATCGGGAACATCCCAGACCTGCAACAATCTTTGTAATCCGCCTCTGAATCCTCTCCACCACTTCCGCATCACCAAGAAATCCTGGCGACTAGATCAGTGCACAATAATCCAAATGCCGCCTTATTAATGCCTTAAAGAGTGGAACAATAACTTCCTTATCCCTGCTTGTTACTGTGTTCCTCAACAACTTTGTTATTTGATGTGATGTTTTTGCAATCTTTGAATATGCCCTTTAAACTTAAGTTCTCTGTCCACAATAACTCCTACGTCTCTTGTCTCGTCCGTCAACTTCTTGCAGTTCAATTCCATTAATACTGTAAACAGCATGTGATGTCATCCTCCCGAAGTGCATCACCTTACACTTAGCCACGTTGAACTGGCAGCCATTTACCTTAGTCCATACCGTCAGCCTATTTAAGTTATCCTGTAATATATGTACATAATTTGAATTGATTATCGCTCTTCCCAATTTTGCATCATCAGCAAACAAGTGGATATTTCCATTCAAGGTATCTCCAATATCATTGATGTACAAATTAAACAATAGAGGACAAAGCACTGAGCCCTGAGGTACACCACTAGTCACTTGCCTTTTTCTGGACTCAGCTCCCCTGTAAACCATCCTTACATATCTGACCACTGCCATCCTTTAATCCAAATCACCATCTTTGTATCCATACCCATTTGCTCTAATTTATGCAACAGAGTTCCATAGGGAATGCTCAAAAACCTTTGCAAAGTCAAGTAGTATCACTGAGTAAGGATTTCCTTTATCCAACTCCACTGTTACTTTCTTATAGAAAGTATGCAAATTACTTAGGCAAGACCTACCCTTCACAAAACCATGTTGCCCCTTATAAAATATCATATTGCAGTCCACCCAGTCCTGAATTCTAATTTTTACCAATTTCTCCAAAATCTTAACCACCACCCCAGATATATTGATTGGTCTATAATTTGCAACCTCAGTCTTAGGGCCTTCTTTGTGCAATGGAACTATTATCCCCTCTTTCCACTCTATTGGCACTTTACCAGAACTGAGGCTTAAATTAAACATCCTGGTTAGAGGAGTTGCTAATTCTCTTGCACGTTCTCGTAACGCATAGGCCAATATGCCATCTAACCCAATAGCAGTGTTAGCATTAAGGTTCTTTCTTTAATATATTAAGCACCTCAATTTTGTCTATCTCTAGACTCTCATCGGTCAATGGCACATATGACACTGCACTATCACTACCAAGATGGTACACTTTTACGAAATGATCACTAAGCAACTCAACTATTTGATTAGCTTCTGTAATTTCCCTACCATCAACACTTTTTAAAGTAATCTTTCCATGGATATTCTTCCTTTTACTAGCCATATAACGAAAGTACTCTTTAGGGTTTCTTTTGGATTCATCAGCTAGCTTCCTCTCATAATTAGCTTTTGGCTTTCCTTACCATACAGGTTGCTCTCTTTGCCTGTATCTTGTATTGCTCATTGGAACGCTCATCACCTTTTTTCTTTATACGTCCTCCACAACCTTTTCTTTATCTGCAACTCCTGTTTAATAGTATTATTCATCCATTTTACTCCTACTTGATATCTCCTTCTGACTGTGGGAATACAGTCTGATACAGCTTTCTTCAAATACTCCTTGAGAATCTCCTACGCACCATCAACATCTCTACCCTTGAAATTCTCATGACATAGTACAGCTGAAGGCTGACTTCTCAGCTTGTCATAATCACCAGCCTTGTAATTCCACATATCTATCTATCTATCCCAATGGCTTTAACAGGCCTTTAAGGCCCACAACCTTCCAAGCATGCTTGGATTTCGTAACCGAAATACGAGGATAGAATGGTCACTCCTATGCCTCAAGGTATTCTTGGCTGTATCCCTGTGTGTTCAAGGGGCCGGTTTGCCTGCTTGCGGGATGAAAAACACCAGATAAACTGGCGAAAAAAACCCTACTGCCCGCGCCCAAGACCGGCTAACTTGGCTATGGCTGAGGAAGATCCTTCAGCTCCTCACGTCTCCGACGGGAATCGAACCTAGGACACTCCTTCCCCAGGCATATGGTTGCGAAGCGCAAAGCCACTAGGCTAACCGCGCGGACGTAATTCCACATATGCCCATTCTTAATAGAATATTCAGCACATCTTACAATCTCCCAGGTCAAGACCACATGATCGCTTTCCCCAAGTGGAGACATTGTAACTAAATTACTTATTGATATGTTCTCCGATGTTATGACCAGATCTAACACTCTAGAATCTCTTGTCCCTTCCATCACATGCTGTCTCAGGTAATTATCTCTTAACAACTATATAAACTCCATTTCCTTTAATAATAATAATAATAATAATAATAATAATAATAATAATAATAATAATAATAAATAATAATAATAATAATAATAATAAGATGGAAAATTATATTAAATCTCATCGTCGGTATTTGTTGCATTCTCGTCAACTAACAGACACTCACTTTTAAAACACTTAACACACACATTCTCTTTCCAATTTCAACTTCCTTCTATATATTCTTTAATTTTCTCCACGCATACACTGCACTGTATAATATCTCGCAAATTCAAATCGCTGGACGTTTTTTTTTTTTTTTTTTTCTTTTTTTCCCGCTATTATTCGTCGTGTTGGCGCCATGCCGAAAATATCACATTAATCAGAATAAAAATGTTATAAATATACTAATACTCTAAAAACACGAAAATCTAAACTAATACACTATAATACTCCAATTTTCTGATTAAAAAAACGCAATAAAACGGATAAAAATCGTTAATTTCACACAAGCGCTGAATAACATGATTACTTGCAATATCAATTAACCACCTTACCGCCATTATGGACCAAATACACATCATCATCATACGCGTCGTATCCATCATATATTTTAATGTATATATCAATGGTATTATTATTATTATTATTATTATTATTATTATTATTATTATTATTATTATTATTATTATTATTATTAGAGAGGGCGCTTTAGCAGCAAGCAGTCGCAAGCACGCTATTTCGATGCTCCCATATTTTAAGTTGCAAAGTAGATCTTTTCTTGTGAATTAAAAATTTAAAGTACATCAGTGAACTCCGTTCTTCAAGACGAACATATAGATGTAAAAACTGTAAGTATCTGTTAAGTAATAAGTTAAATATAAGTATTCAAAGTTCGAAGTATACGTTGGTCAACTACGCGAGAAGAGAACAAAGGAGGACGCCATATTAGAAAATACAGCAAGATCGTCAAACAAGAAGTATGAGGTGCTACAAATGTCAAAAAGACCTAACGGGGGAAGAAAACCACGTAACATGTAGGAATTGCCAAAGAAACATGCATTTTTTATGTTCAGGATTGTCCGAGACTACCTGGCAGCGAAAATCAAACAAGAATCGTGACGAGTGGAAGTGTCCCCATTGCAGAGATAACAAAGGAACGTCGCCTTCGACCGCAGGCGGAAAACAGCCAACGCAGAAAACAACCGCAGGCAGTAAGCAGCTATCAACAACAGAGGGAATTAAAAACAAAGAAAACAACAACGGAAACCCAGGAGAGCCATCTTTGAATGCATTACTTGAAAATAGATTACAAAACCTAAAAGACTGTTTAATCGATTTTGTTGGAGAACTATTTAAAAAACACACCGCACAAATTACAAAAAAAATTTAACCAATACGAGGCATTTATTAAATTTAATAATAACTCGATAGAAGATATGTTACAGACCGTTAGACAAATTAAAAACTGCGTCAAAGAGCTAACAGAAATACAGCATAATTTAATTAAAGAGACAACGGACCTACGGCAAGAACTAAACTCTCTAAAGCAACAGTACGAGCTCTCAAACCAACAGCAGCACAAAAATGACCTCCTCATAAATGGTCTCCCAGAAATAGCTACGGAACCTCTAAGAGACACTGTAATACAACTAAGCCAAAAAATCGGCTCCCCCATTGAACCAAGAGATATCCAGTCAGTGCATCGGTTATCACAAAAAAGGAAAAGAGAAAATAATACCCGTCCTTCTCCCGTTGTAGTGCGACTCACCAACAGCCTAACAAAAACAACACTTATAAAAGCTAGCAGGATTAAAAATCCAGTAGTAAAGGATCTGAAAGGAGACCACGACAACACCCCAATATACTTGTCTGAATACCTTACTCCACACTATCAGAAAATATTCTACCAAGCAAGGAAAGTAAAAACAGAAAACAATTACCAGTTTATATGGATAAGAGACAACAAAATATTCCTTAGAAAGACACAAGACTCAAAACCAATCGAAATAAAATCCGTAGATGACCTCAACAGGCTGTCACATTGAAAGGAATATTGACAACATGTAAAGAAGGACCAGCACCCCAACCAACATGAATGCACACCATCAAGCAGACGTAATCACCCCGGAACATGATAATTGCCACATTCTGAAATCAATATCAGAATGGAAACAACTGACAATCCCCCAAAAAGGACTATCTATTCTCCACATCAACATCAGAAGCATTCAAAAATACTGGCTGACCCTGCAAGCTTATCTGAAGGAAGATATAGACGAAATATACATTTTAATACTGACTGAAGTATCTACGACAAACGAAGAGGCATCCTCCTACCAAATCCCACACTTCCAACAACACAAACACTGCAGACAAACAAAACGTGGCGGTGATATAATAATATTTACCAAACAAAAACTAGAAGTAACAGAAATAAACTATAAATTAGAATACGCAGAAAACATATGCATCGAAATTAAAAACATCAAACAAGAAAACTCCCTGATATTAAACGCAATATACAGACCACCCAACTTAAGCACCACAAAATTCCTAGAAGAACTAAACAGATGGCTTTCAGCCACGAAAGTAGGCACCTCAAAATACTTGATAATAATAGGAGACATTAATATAAACATTAGGAACATAAATAACAACACAGAACAATACCTAGACCTATTATCGGCATATAACATAATCCCATCCATACAGTCGTATACACGAGAAGAGATAGTCGGAAACACAACAACCTCAACCTGCATTGATCATATAAATATAAGGGCCCCTCCAAACAGCCACGCAGCAGCCGTCATAACATGCAAACTAGCAGACCATTATTTCACAGCATTGCAGTTACACACTGAACCAGAACCCATAAAAATCACTGAGACTACAAAACAGTATCATAGCATTGTAAACGAAGCAATAGTGAACGATGAAATCAGAAAAACAGACTGGATGCAGATAGCATCTTTAGACTCTGCTGAAGCTGTATATAATAATCTTAAACTTGCATTTAACACAATATACAACAAAGCATTAACAAAAATAAAAATACGCCCCCAAACGAAACAAAATCCATGCATAACAGACAACATACTAACAGACATACAAAGAAAAGATGCCCTATGGAAACAACTTAAGAAGTCACCGATCAATATCGCTTTAAAAGCTGAATACAAAAGAAAACGGAATCTCCTAACAACACAGATTCGAACGGCAAAAAGAAACTTTTACAGCAACAAATTAACAACAGCACAGAATGACATAAAGGAAACCTGGCACCTGATTAATGAAATGCTGGACAATATACACAGAACCACTGCCACAGAAACAATAAAACACAGCTTTGCCTGCGACCCCAAATCCCTTAAACAGTTGGCGAACAACTTTAATCAGCACTTCGTGAACTCTGTCCAAAAGCTACAAGAAACAACCTTTCCTCACACATACGAACATTCTCCACTAGGTCCACGAGCAACCCAGTCGATGTGGTTCCCCACACTAACAAAAGAAGAACTATCACTGGCAATTCAACAAATTAATCCTAACAAAGGACCGGGGATAGACGGAATCAGACCAAAAGACATCAAGAAACACTCAACCGACCTACTTCCAGTTATACAAAAACTGTTAAATAAAATCTTCGAAACAGGACACATACCTGAAACACTGAAGACTGCATTAATCACACCCATACACAAACAGGGAAAAAGAAACACAATAAGTAATTACAGACCTATTGCCACGCTGCCTGTAATCAATCAAATCATGGAGCGCATTGTACATCAGAAACTCTCCACATACGTTGAAAAATTTCAAATCATACCCAAAACACAATATGGCTTTCAAAAAAATAAAGGAACAGCAACACTCCTGGAAGATTTCACAGATCTAATAAACGCTGCATTGGATAAAAACAGAATAACATTAGTGGTATTCATTGACCTAACAAAAGCATTTGACACACTAACACATAAAACCTTGTTAGCGAAACTTACCCATATCGGAATTGGAGGTCGTCTACTCCAGTGGTTTAAAGCATACACAAAAAACAGAAAGCACATCACACGTATAGGATCAGCACACAGCAAAGAGGTACATGTAACCTGTGGAGTACCGCAAGGAGCTGTCCTATCTCCCATTCTATTTAACATATACACACACGACATAAGCCAACTCCCCCTAAAAAGTAAAATCTTCCAGTATGCAGACGACATTGCCATAGTATCCATTCACAACACTGCAAAAATCGCTTACAAAAATATGCAACACGACATCAATCAAATCACTAACTGGTTAACCGAAAACGGCATATATATAAACCCTGGAAAAACAAAGCTAATGATATTCAAAAACCCCCAAACCCTACCCATAGAAACTAAATATCTCACTATCAAACATTCATCCTCCTATACACAAAGTGCAGAACCTAAAATCACAACCATCACACAGGTGAAAACAACATGCTACCTTGGACTTCACTTCGATGCAGATCAAAGTTGGAATAGCCATACAAACTACCTACATACCAAGCTTAGGATAATAGCAAGCAAACTATACAGATTAAAAGACATTGCCCCAACCCACATAAAAATACTAATCTATAAAGCATTATGTGAAAACATTTTAAGATATGCAATCACATCATACGCATTCTGTGCAGACTACAGACTTAACAGGCTACAATGGGTGCAAGATAAAATGATAAAACAGATATTCTGGGAACAACCCACTCTTATTCAGGAAGCATGGACAAAACACAAAATATTTAAGGTGAAACACTTATGCCACTACACAGTCATGTTAAAACACTACTACAGCCCAACATATAGGGTAACCAGAACAACATATCAAATAACAAGACCACAGTCAACAAACTACATAACATATAAGTACAATAATCAACACGGCAAAGCCACCCGAAACTTCTACGTACCTGACATGATAAACAAACTGCCTTTCGACAACAGAAACCTAGGAACATACAGAGAGCTGAAACAGGCACTATATAAATATTATAGCGAGAATGAAAATTAGAGCAATTCCTGTTTCCCTCTCCCCCACCACACACACACACAAACCACGACAACCCCCCCTCTCAAAAAACCACCACTACAAGAACAGAAAGAAACAAACACACCATGTCTAAATCCAACCCTATTTGCACAAAAAAAAAAAAAGTTAAATGTAATAGCAGTCGAAGTCTTTCAAGCACGTACCAACAAACAGTAAAATCAACACCTGGCTTGTGACCACTATAGGAACACAACCATGAAACCACCACCCTCTGTCATCTATTATCTTCCTCAGATAAGCTCTGCTAAGCTTCGAGGAAGAAAATTACTAACTTGCAAGTATCTGCTATACACACTTGTAATGCGTTATAAATATTATATACATATAATTACTACAGCAACTATGTATGCAATTCACCTGAGACATAAAAAATAAAAAAAAATTAAAAAAAAAAATTCTGTATAATCCTTATTGTAAATACTGTAAATATTATTATTGTATGTAACTTATACTGAGACATAATAAAATGTAAAAAAAAAAAAATTATTATTATTATTATTGAACTGTGTGTGTATGCTGCATTACTGCATTGTATCGTGAATTGTGTGCACATTGGTGCCAATCCATATTTAGCTAGTTTAAAAAAATGTATATTCATATTTATAAAATGTACTCTGCATTTTGTATATCGAATTTTCGTACTGTACAGAAAAGATAATATGTTTTTCATGTGTGTGTGCAGATACTCTGTGTGATAGTAAACCTTATCATTTTCATTGTAAAAACAAATAAGTCGTTTATAAAAAAAAAAAAAAAAATTATTATTATTATTATTATTATTATTATTATTATTATTATTATTATTATTATTATATTCTAAATTCAAAAATTCTGTATAAACCTTATTGTAAATATTGTAAATATTAATATTGTATGTAATTTATACTGAGACATAATAAAATGTTTAAAATAAAAAAAAATATATATAAAAAAAATTATTATTATTATTATTCGTGACACCTCCAAGGAGTATGAAGACTCATCGCGGGAGGACACCTACAACTGTCTCAACTACTACACCGAACCGCTACTACGAATCATCTCCATCAACGCCATCTACCGCACACCTCCACCACTACCACAACTAGTATTTTTTGTCTGTAAATTGCGTGTGTTCTGAAGGGCCGATTTGTCTGTATGCGGGATGAAAAACCCAAGTTTCCGGGAGAAAAAAACCCTGCTACCTCCTTATGAGATATGCACTTCGCATCCATGGTAATTTGGACTTAACAATGTTAACAATATTAATGCGTTCGCTATTTAAAACACTTAAATAGAGAATACGCAAATAGAGAATTAGAAATTTCTTAGATAAAATTAACAACTTTTTCCCTAGAATAAAATTTTCGTTAGAAAAAGAAATTAACAGAATTCTTCCTCTCTTGATTTCACTCGAATTGAGGGAATTGAAGGTCTCTCATAACTTTTCCCTTTATAAGAAGGCAACGATCATCCTTCACAAAAACTGCTGGAATGATTCCATAAATTCCGGCAAACATATTCAGCCGGAGATGTTAACTGCGCTGTTTTCGAATCTATAAATAACTGGAATACACTACACAGAAATATAATAAGCATAAAGTAATACTGAGTTACGTTGTCAACACTGCTCAACAACATCCTGTTGACTTCTTTCGATAGAAATATTCATATTCTAATCTTGACCAAAGTTTCCATAAGTGATACAGAAGTCTGCATATAATATTAACAATTACTAGTGCTTCACCGTATGCAGGCCACGTAAAACAGGACCGTGGCATTATGGCGTTTATAAATGAAAAACATACTAGAACCAAAATCATAACCTCTTTCGAACATGCAGAAATATTACTCTTGGAGATCGTGATGAACTACAGACACAACAAAATACATAATAAACCCAATGTACAGACCATAAAACATAAACCACTCAGTTTCTTTGAAGAATTAAAAATATCGGTAAATGGCATCAACAATCGGACAACAGAGGTACTCATCCTATTATTATTATTATTATTATTATTATTATTATTATTATTATTATTATTATTATTATTAGAAAACAAGTGGAAAGCAAAAGGAGCTGTGAAACGGACCGAATGGCGATGTCAACAGTGCCGTGAGAAAACGAAGAACAAAGACCAGACACCAAAGAAAAGTAACGACGCACTGACGCACTTCAAGGTAAGCCGCTTCCGGATCCTAAAATTATAGATAACTTTGATTCATTTAAACTCATGGTGAAAGACTTATCAAATGCACACATGGAACAAATTAACAAAAAATTCTAGGCGTATGAACATTACATACAGTTCAATAACGAGACCTCTGAAGAAATATTAGGAACCGTGCGAGAAATAAAGACGAAATTAACGGTAGCGATAGAAACGCAAGAAACACTCCAACGCGAAAATCAAGAATTGCGGAAAGAAGTAAACACTCTCAAGTGTCAAATGGAACACATGCGACAAAAAGAAAGAAAAAAAGAACTTCAAATTCAGCGAATAACGAAAGAAAATACAGAAGACTTAAGCAACATAATGCAACTGATCGGCAGCAAAATTGGAATTCAAATCGGAACCACAGATATCACCTATATCAACCGAGGCCCACAAAAAAAATAAAGAGAGACCGCCACCAATCATTGCTAGTTTTACCAAGAGAAATCTGAGAGACTCCATTCTTACAGCAAGCAAGAAAACAAGGCCGACAACAACGATCCTAACTAATAAGAAACTCCCAACACCAATCTATATAACGGAACACTGGACTCCATACTTCAAAAATCTTCTATACCAAGCAAGGAAGACAAAAACAGAGAAAAACTACAAGTTCCTGTGGACAAAGAAATCCCAGATATTTTTGAGAAAGAATGAAAACACTCGAGTATACATAATTACAAGTGAATCCGACTTACACAGCCTACCAATATAAACCACTAACTCTTTACATCCTTAAGAATAAGATTAGAACTCATTTAAAAACTACATAATGGAGATCTCAAACATAGGCGAACATATCCAGTCAGACAACATAAACTTCAAGGTCTTTGACTCTTTGAAGAAATGGTCAGACAACATTTCCACCAACACCAACTTCACAATCATACACACAAACATAAGTATAAAAAAACACTGGCTTACATTGATAACACAGCTTAATTATACCATGATAAACATAGATGCGCTAATACAGACCGAAGTTGCAATAAACGACACAGAAATTTACGCATACAACATAAATAAATATCAAACCTACAACTTATGCAGACCGAACAAAAGAGGAGGTGGCATTGTGCCATTTATCAAAGATAAATACAATGTGACAGAAAAACAAACTCACTTCGAACATGCGGAAACACTAATTTTGGAACTAACAAATAGCCACAATAGTATCAAATACACAATAAACACAATATACAGACCCCAGATAATAATCCACTCAGTTTTCTTCACGAGTTAGAAACATGGCTAAGCGGCATCGAACCGCGTACTACACACAGGCTCATCCTAATAGGAGATATTGACATAAATACTCTTGACCACGCTTCTTCAACCACTAACACATATCTTGATATACTAAGTCAGTACAACATAAACCCTAGCATTAACTCCGCAATAAGAGAAGAAATACTCAATACTCACTAACACAATCATGCATTGATCATATCAACATACGCGCTCCCATCCATACATATACATCGTCAGTAATTAACGTAAAAATTGCCGATCACTACTTTGTCTCAACTTCGTTTTATTACGTTTCCTACCCCCCCTCCCACCACTACAAAAGTCGACAAAACTCGATCATACTAAACAGCATTGTCGATAACCAAGTAAAAAATACAGACTGGAATTCACTACTTAAAACAAACGATCCTGTAACATTATACGAGAATTTTCAACTAAAGTTCACAGAAATATACAAAAAAGCAACAAAACCAACACAAACGAGGCGACAAACAGACAACAATCCATGGATGAATGACGACATACTAAATACTATTACTGAAAAAGAAAATCTATGGAAAAAAACTTAAAAAGTCACCCAGTAACACACATTTACAAACCTTATACAAAAACACAAGAAATAAACTAACAACAAAAATTCGTAGGGAAAAAAGACGCTACTACTTCCAAAAATTCATGGAATATAACAACAACATTAAGCAAACATGGGCTACACTCAACGAATTAGTAACCCGAAAAAAGAAAAATTTAGCACAAAATTTTATTGCAAAAAGTTTCGGTTAGGACACAAACCAAGAGGAACTAGCAGACTCATTCAACCATGCTTTCACAAACAACATCACACAACTCAAAAAAGACAAAATACCAACGATCAACAAAAAACTACCTACACAAAGTCAACAACAAACGATGTATTTTCCACCCATAACAAAACAGGAACTGAAAGAAGCAATCCTACAACTAAAACCAAAGACCTCTCCAGGAATAAACAGAATAAGACTCACAGACCTTATAACACACTTTGAACAAATAAATCCAATACCTTTGAAACTCGTGAACATAATATTCGACACAGTCATTATTCCACAACAACTAAAAACTGCAGTAATTACGCCAATATACAAACACGGCAGAAGAAACGATATTCAGAACTACAGATCAATAGCTACACTACCAGTCATCTCAAAAATTCTAGAAAAAATAACGCACACCAGACTACAGAACTATTTACAGAAGTACAAGATCATCTCACAAAACCAATACGGCTTTCAGAAAACAAAAGGCACCATTACTTTATTAGAAGACATCGCCGACACAATAAACAAAGCTCTCGACAGAAACAAGTACGCCGTCCTTATACTGCTGGACCTAACCAAAGCATTTGACACATTTGAACATGACATACTACTCACCAAACTATAGTCAATAGGTATAAGAGGAACACTGCATACATGGTTCAAGAACTACCTCTCAAACAGAACACAAGTAACAAAAATAGGTACATGTCACAATCAGAGTATACAATTAAAACACGGTGTATCTCAAGGCGCCATATTATCACCCACTCTATTCAACATATACATTAACGATGCTCATAACATATCCATAAGAAGTCAAATATTTCAATACGCAGACGACACGGCACTGCTAGCAATCCACACAGACATTAACACAGCTCTCTGCAAAGCACAACACGACCTAAACGAAATCACAACAAACTTCCACCAAAACGCAATTCTAATCAACGGCACCAAAACACAGATGTTGATAATACACAACCCAAGAATCATACGCCCTGCATCACTATTGATACATTGTCACACATACCGTTGCATTAACAACAAAAATACCTGCCATTGTTCCGAAATCAAACCTGTAACACACGCCAAATACTTCGGTCTCTATATAGATTCCCACCTTAAATGGACAAAACATATAGAATACCTACATACCAAACTCCGGATCATCGCAGCAAAACTCTTGAAGTTAAAGACATTATTCCACCCAACATAAAAAAACTCCTATATCACGGTATCTGCGAATCCCTATTCAGATACAGAATAACAGTTTATGCAAATACATCAAACAGCACCTAACAAAATTAGAAACGCTACACAGGAAAATCGTGTCAACAGTGATATGGACACCTTACACGCAACAACCAATATCCGACAAGCACATAGCGATACACAGATTTCTGAGCATTAAAAACCTGATACACTACATGACATTAACAAGGAATTACTTCAACATCACCTATCGAAACAACAGAGACACATATCGTATAACGCGACCTACAACAACTCTCTACATCCCCACACCCTTCAACAACACATACGGTTCTTTTGTGAGATCACATCAGATACCCACGCAACTCAACAACCTACCAAGAAAGTTAAAACACGTAGATAACTATAGAACATTAAAAAACGAACTCTGGAAAATATACCAACAATGTTAAGAAACCATTACCACTAATATACACATCACAAATCACTTGCATCCAATGCCTATATCCCATACATAAACAGTAACAACAACACAAATAGTGAAGGCTAAATCCCACTCTCCTCATAAAAGCTAACCCAAGCTTCGAAGTAGGTGGGATTAACTTGCCTCATTCACCTACAAGTAATCCTTATAAGCAAATGCAAAAATTTGTATGTATAATCACTTAAACTTAAAAAATCACTCAAACTTAAAAAAAAAAAAAAAATCTGCATATTGTACTGAATCTTTGTAATGTACAGAAAATATCTCTCATGTATATATACGTAAATACTATGTATGATAAATCTTCTCAGTGTGAAAAAAATACTATTATTATTATTATTATTATTATTATTATTATTATTATTATTATTAACATTATTATATTAGTCATTCATTATACAGAAAATTCTGTACAATCTTCATTGTTAATATTCGAAGAACATGTGTTGTAAATATATAATATAGAGGCAAAAATTGAAATTCAATGTAGAAAATTAATCATATATACAGCACTTAGTGCTGAATTTTGTAAACATTATATGTTAGAATGTCACTCAAGATAATCATTGTATATGTGTAAATATTTTAGAAATCAATAAAATTATATATTATAAAATTTAAAAAAAAAATTATTATTATTATTATTATATAACATTCTGCAGTAACTGCAACAACATTATTATTATTATAATAACATTCTAAGCCCGAAAATATAAATATATCATGTGAATAACCTAAATAGCCTGTATTATATATATAACACTTTATCAATTTTTTTTTTTTTAAAAAAGGAAAGGAAAACAAATATATGTATATAATAAAATGTAAAATGGAGTATGTAATCATATTATCTACCTTGTGTAACTGTGAACTATATTTGCAAACAATTACTGTGATTATTATTATTCCGTTATATGAACTCCACATTATGCAAATTACAAAGATATTAAGACAATTATAACACTGTTGCCTAAACATTATAAAATATATGTCATTTCTCTGAGAGGTAATAAAAAGTGAAAATAAAGTGATACAAAATTATTGTACTGAATTGTGCACATGGTTAGTACAGAATTGTAAAGTTGCAAAGTTGTCAAGCTTCATTGTTCATTGTAGTTGTAGTCGATTTAAAAGAAAAAATATTATTGTGAAAGGAATGCATTTAGCATTATCTATTGCATGTTAACAAAAAAAAAGTAATTGTTAATGTGAATTGTGAATAAAAATAAACTCAAAAATTAAAATGTAAATGGCAAAATGTAAAAATAGCTGTTTAACTGTTTTAATGTAAAACTGTAACTGTAAATTGTTTTTTTTTTTTTTTTTGTTAGGATTACTATTAACGTTAACATTAATTATAGTATTATATTGTCCTAATCATATTTATTTTAATAACATGTAACAAAATGTACCCTACACTCATGTAATTTCTCGGAAAGATAATAAACTATATGGTTTTAAAATTAAAAAAAAGTATTATTATTATTATCATTATTATTAATATTAGGATGACACCTCCAATTTATGTTAATATGTATAAACATAAATATCTTTGACCGTGGCCCTCGAATCACTAACATATCCTGACATATGGTATAACTGTCTATGCAAACACAGCAGTCACTCATCAAATTCGGTAAAATTTCATGAAAGAATAATTTCAACTGTGCTTTCAAGGCCCAACACAACCAGACAATAACCGAGCTCCTAATGCAAAACACAACATGCTCAGCATAAAAAAGAAAAAAAAAAACACTACCTGTTATTACAAAGACATTATTTCAATAACCCTTATCATAAAAGTGCAGATACGTATCACACAACCAGTCGCAACCCTCCACACAACCAGTCACTATAACAACTTGTATTCAGAGGCGATGAGGGCATCTGATGCCCACACTACTCAAAAACATGCCATATAATCTAAAACATCTAAACAGGTTACAGAATATGAAAGCAAGAACTGTGTAAATTGTATCAACATATATAGTACTGAAAAACTTGGTGTTCATATTATTTAAAACGTAGTAACCACAGCTGCCATCGCTATAATAAAGAGTTATGTTAATCGTTAATCCCATCGTCTTCAGAAAAGCTAAGTCTAATTTCGAAGTTAGTGGGAATACTCTGCCTCACTATTCTTTTTCAACAATATTAGTACCAAGTCACATCATAAACATTTACTTGTATAATGCATAGGTTATTCAGGAGGAGTGGTATGGAGTTAGTTTCATGGTCAGAAGGACTTATACAAGAAGAATAGTTTGCATATGAATGGATTTGGTATTCGAAAACTGTAAAAAGTGTTGTCGAATGAAATGAAAGTGGATGTGCCGAATCACAGAATCTAGAGCTTTTTTTGGGGGGGGGGGGAGGGGAGCTGCTGAGTGGATATGCAGACATCAGTGGAGAAGTTGAGTGTGACAATGTGTATATTATACCTAAGTTAGTACCACGGGTGACAGACCAGAATGGGGTAGTTAGTATAAACCGTCAGGATAGCGACGGGGCTACAGGACTTTTGCACTTTATGCACACTAATGCCAGGAGCATTCGTAAAAAGCAGGAGAAATTTTTAGCATTGGTTAATGACCAATGCTAAAAATTATTATTTTTAGCATTGGTCATTAACCAATGCTAAAAATAATTATCTTACTAATGCCGATAAAAGATTATCGGCATTAGTAAGACATAGCTAACAGAAGATGATATAGCTAGTGGAATAGAATGTGAAGGGTAGAGGATGTTCAGGGAGGAATAGAGATAAAAAAAAGGCAGAGGAGTGTTATTGATGACAGTCGATGAACTGCATCCAAAGACAGTAGACGTTCAACTGCAGGACACTAAAAATAGCATATTTGAGACTATCCGGTGTGAGATAGAGGCCAGCAGAACAAAATATACAGTTGGGTGTTGGATGCTGTATATTTTGTTATACAAAGAGGAACTTTGGCATTAGTTAGTTCATCCTGGCCATTAGTCATTGGCATTAGTTAGTTCATTCTGGCCATAAGTCATTGGCATTAGTGAGACATGGCTAACAGAAGATGATATAGTTAGTTTGATAGAATTAGAATGTGAAGGGTGTTCAGGATAGGGAAAAAATAATGGCAGGAAGAATTTTATTGATGATAGATGAACTGCAACCAAAGAGAGTACAAATTCAACTGCAGGACAGTGAAAATAGCTCAATTGAGGCTATTTGGTCTGTAATAGAGTCCAGGAGAACAAAATATACAATAGGGTGCTGCTTTGACCAGAAAATAGAAAAGATGATGGAGATAGTAGGCAAATAGACTCAATAAGTGGAGGACAGGTAATTATTATACGGAAGCTTTGATAAGACCCTTATTTTGACTATTGCCTAGCACCCAGATCTGTGTGCAGATCTGGGTGCCAGGGTTTCCTGGTGATGAAGAAGAGTTGGAGAGATCCAGAGCCGAGTGGCGAAGATGGTAGCAGGTCTATGGAATGAACTTTACAAGAACAGGTTGAAGATTTGTGTGTTACGGATATCGGTTGATAGGCGGAAAAGGGTGTATGATTGAAACATGAAAATTACCCAGGAGCTTTCACAAGATTAATTCAGAGGAAATTTTTCAGAACAGGTCTAGTGGTGGAAGAACTAAGGGCTATCATTGAAAAAACTCAGAAGAGTGTAGTTAACAATGTTAGAACTACGTTTTTTGCTTGGAGAGTAGTGAATGAGTGGAATAGGTTGCCAGAGTCTGTTGCGAGTGTCATGACTGTGAATGAGTTCAAATCAAAATATGATAGATACTGCACACATATTGGATAGTTTTTGATATGATGTTTAGGGCCTCCCTCGATAAAATAAGGACTTCCTGGAGTAGCCTATTATTAATAATAATAATAATAATAATAATCCTTTCCTTTAATTTTACTATAATCATCATCATCATCATCATGCATATCAAGGATTGCATGGCCTGTTCCGGCCTTAGAAGTCATCGTTTATGAGGACGTCCTGGGTTTCTTTTTCCTAATGGCTTGTACTTTAAGGCTTGTTTTGGTAATCTTTCTGTTTTAATTCTTTGAATGTGTTCCATCCATTTATGTTTATATTTTTTAATTTTTTCTATTACTGGTTCTTGGTTTAATTTTTTCATAATGTCTTCGTTTCTTTTGTGATCAAATAGGGTATACTTTGCAGTTTTTCTCATAAATTTCATTTCTTCTCTTATTAATCTTTGTTTGTCTTTTTGTTTTATTGTCCAGATTTCGCTTCCATATATTAAGACTGGTAGGGCGCTAATGTACTGTGTACTTTTAGTCTTGTTTGTTTTTGAACTAGGTTTGGGTTAAATATACAGTTAATTACACCTGTTATTTTTAACTATTTTGCAATTTTTACGTTTATACCTTTTGCATTTTCATATGTGATCATACATCCTAGGTAGCTAAATGAATTCACCAGTTCTAAGATCTTATTATATATTATTATTTTAGTTCTTGCTGGATCTTGTCCTTTAAAGGCCATAGCTTTTGATTTTTCGATTGATATTATCATACCATAATCGTTGGCTATCTCATTTAGATCTAAAATGGTTTTCTGTAAGTTATCTTCAGAATTCGTAATTATTATTTGGTCGTCGGCAAAAAGGAGGGTGTTTAAGTTCACTGTAGGTGAAAGTTTAATTCCTTGATGTATATTTTTATTCCATGTTATTATTATTTCATTTAAGTAAATATTAAGAGATAAAACCAAGGGGTCCGACAGGGATGCCCCCTGAGAAGGGGAAATCCCTGTCGGACCCCTTGGTTTATCTCTCTCGTATATGACAGCTCGTGATTTAATCTTATTTGCATTTGATTATTTTCATATATACTTGTGATAACATTTGGATATTATTTGGTATTTGTCTTTCTTTTAAAATGTTAAATAATATGTTTCTTTTGACTTTGTCAAATGCTTTTTTCAAAGTCAATAAATGCAATATGTGTTTCTAAATTGTATTCTCTTCTTTTCTCTATTATTAATTTTGGCCAAAAGGCTGGGTCTATACGTGATCGTCCTTTTCTAAATCTATTCTGTACTTCTAAAATAAAGTTTTCGGAATATTTCATTAGTTTGCTATTTAAGATTTTGCTATATATTTTGTAACAGGAATTTAGTTTACTGATATCTCTATAGTTTTTAGGGTCATCTCTATTACCCTTTTTAAAGATAGGAGTCACAATTGCTTTTTTTCATTCTATTGGGGGGATACCAGATGAATAAATTTTATTTATAAATAATGAGAGTCTTTCTTTGAATCTTGTTCCTGCGTATTTATATAGTTCTGAACCTAGCTTTTCTTCTCCAGATCATTTTCCGTTTCTTGTTTCTTTCAGGCTGATTTCTAATTCTTCTTTAGTTATTTCCTTTTCATTTTCGTTAATTGTTTGCCAGTTGTCTTTTTTGAAATATTTGTCTGTCCACAGTTTTGTGTAGTAATTTAGAAATTCTTCTAATTTCAATTCAGTGTTTAATTTTATGTTTTCTTTGGTATCTGCATTTAAGTGCTTCAAAATCTTACATACATTGGGTCATATTTTATATAAATCATGTTCTAAATTAGAAACTAATTTGTTCCATGATTCTCTCTGTCTTTTTCTGACTTCTCTTTTAGCTATGGCTCTTATTCTTTTATATTCTATTTCATCTTCTAATCTTTTACTGCTTAACCATTCGTGATAGGCTTCTTTTTTCTTTTTGATTATTTCTTTGATTGTATCATACCAGATCTTCAGTTTTTTCCTTTTATTGAATTTTTTGGTCTTTCCTAAGCTTTCATTTGCTGCCATTTAATATCGTTTTTAAATTAAGCCATTCTGTTTTTATTTCTTCATTTTGTTTTATTTTATCTAGATATTGGTTAATTCTTTGTTCATATAGCCATTGTACATTTGTCTCATTCAATAGCCTAGTTTTATAAACAAATGTTTTAATTTTTCTTTCTGTTCTTGTTACTTGTAGCCATTTAGATGGTAATCTTAATTTTATTTTAACAAGGAAGTGGTCATTGCTTATTTCATATCCTCTGTGAACTCTAACATCTAGTGAAAATTTTGATGTCTTTTCAATTAATATGAAGTAATCTAATATTGATTTCCATCCTCTTGCTGCCCAAGTATATTTATTTATGTCTTTATGTTTATAGAAGGAATTCATTATTTTTAGGTTATTATAAACTAAAAAGTCAATCGATTTTTTACCATTCCTGTTTAGAGTATGTTCTCCATGCATTCCTATGTTATTATTAATTTTCGTGTTTCAAATTCTTGCATTTCAGTCTCCTGCTAAAATTACATAATCATTTTTATTTATTTTATTATATATGTTTTGTAGCTGATTATAAAAATGTATATTATCCTGTTCTCTTCCTTCTTCTGGGGCATATAAACCAATTATTGTTAAATAGCCTCTATCTATTTTTATTCTAGCTTCTATTATTCTTTCATTCCATAATTTATATTCCATAATTTATAATGTTTTAACTGTTTTGAAAGGGAGTTATGAATCCAAATCATGACTCCTGCTTGTGTGCTCTTTGGTCTCTGCCAACTCCACTGTATATCCATCTTAAAATTTTCAGTTCTCATAGTTCCTTTTAATTTCTTTTTTTTTTTTTTTTGTTTCAGTGATTACTGCTATTTTAAAATTTCTTTCATTTAATAGTTGGTCTAATTCTATTTCTTTATATGCTATTTCTCTTACATTTCAGTTTGCTATGTGTATTATATTTTGTCATTTCCATTTTTGTTTTACCTTTTCCATTCCAGGGTCGTTTTCCATAGATTCAATACGATTATCTTTTTCTGTCAGCTTACAAGTAGAATTATGTTCTGCATATCAGGCGACTAGCCTGACGACGGAATATTTCAGTGGTAGGGCTGCTACCATAAGGCTTCTGAACTAGCCTTCTTCCGAATTTAAACCCATAGGAGGAATAGGGTATATATTGAAGGGGGAATAGGGTATATATTGAAGGGGGAAAGAGTAGCTTACAGAAGAATTATAGTAAGGTTTATAGAGAGGGCATAGTTGTAAGGTCAGAAATGAAAAGACCCCATGGCCCTCGAGTACTCTAATATCATAAGAGTCATAAAATAAGAAGAGTTGGCTGATAAGGCATTATAGAAAAGATTAAAGTAAGTGGATCTTCCTCAAAGTAGAGGAAGAAGAGGATAGATTCAGCTAGGGGTATATGGGAGTGCCACCTCCCTCGTTTACAATCAAGATGATTGTCCCTTATGTCCCTGTTGGTTCACGAGTCCTTATTCAGTATATTCGGACCATTCGGATCCACCACTCCACCAACTAAGGCTCTATTTAGAGCCTTAGTTGGTGGAGTGGTGGAGACAGAAACATGTATAGTAGATGCCCTCCCTTGAGGAGTCATTGAACTCCCTGGAGATGTATAACAATAATAATAATAAATTTGACTGGTAATACAGAACCATTCAGATTCTACTCAAGAATCTAAAAATAGTCTGTCAGGTAGCGTCGTAAAATATGGACTGTTCCAAGTAATGCTGTTTTCTGTAGATCACACGGGGTCACTTCGCTGATGTTTAATTGCAGCAAATAGTTGGATAGCTTCTTTGAAATTGCTCCAAGTGCACCAATAACTATTGGGATGACTCTGGTATGTTAAAGCCACAGCCGGCCAACATCGATTGCCGGATCTCGATATTTAGCGTTTTTTTCCAGTTCGTTGTTGTTAATGTTGTTATCCCTGGGTACTGTGATATCTATAATTTAAACTTGTCGATGGTTGATAATTCTGATGTCAGGTCTATCAGCATTGTGTTCCACATGCCGATCAGTTTATATTCTAAAGTCCCAGAGCATTTTTGCTGTTTCCTTTTCCAACACTGTCTCTATTTTATGCTGACACCAGTTATCAGAAGTGGGAAAGACATATTTTTTGCATACATGCCAATTAATTATTTTGGCCACTTGATCATAGCGGTATTTATAGTCAGTTTAAACTATCTTGCTGCAGTACTGATTAGATGTTATACAGTCTCATATTTGTGATCGCATAATCTGCATTTGCTGTTATTATTGATTTTCAAAATTTTTGCTTTCATTGCATTAGTTTGTAATGCCTGATCTTGAGCTGCTAGAATAAATCCTTCTGTTTCTTTTTTAATATATCAATATTGCAGCCATGCCACGTCTTGCTCCCGTCAATTTTCCCTCAGTATCTCGAAGAAATTGGCCATGCAAGGGTTTATTTTTCCAGCGCACATATCGGTTATTTTGCTGTTTCTTTTTTGTAATTGGATTTGTTTCCTGTTGCTTTTAAAATGCCCTCCTGTGTAATTGTTTGAAGAAATCGCTCAGAGCTATTGTCGATGTAACTTTTAAGCTAATTTCTTATTCTTCCATAGTCTGTCTCACTTGCAGCAGACCCAGTCCACCTATTATCCTTAGGTATAACTGGTCAGCATCACTTCGTGGATTTAATGCATGATACGTAGTCATTAATTTTCTAGTTTTGTGGTCCAATTTGTCTTTTGTCCAATCTATTATGCCAGCTGTGTATCGGGTCACTGGTATAGCCCAATAATTCATTGCTCTAATTGTGTTTAATCCATTTAGTTTTGTTTTCAGAATATTTCTAACTCTTTTGGTGTATTTTGTTGCTGCCTGTTGTTTACCTTTCGAGAAGAGAATATCATTGACTTCTAATATTCCTAGGTATTTATATTGTTCGTCAGCTGAAATTGCTTTTATACATTTCTCTTGATCAAAATTAAAATTGCTTGTGTCATTAATTTTCCCTCGTAAATAGATAAAATTGCGCATTTATCTAAACCAAATTCTATTTTGATGTCCTGACTGAAAATACGAACTGTGTTCAGTAGATCATGTTGGAGGCTTAATGGATTTTTTACGACACTCAAAAAGGATTAAAATAGAATTTAATACTCCTATATTTCGTCCTAGTCACTAGGACATCTATGGGGATTACAAAAACAACGAATGTAACATGAACACAAATATCATACAATACTAAGCACAACCACGTGGGTGACACTGAAGGCCTATCTAGGTGGAGCGCCCTCTAAGGGCGGTAGTAGGTGGCCTGTAATGTAAGGTGGTCCCACCTTACATTACAGGACACCTACAGGACCTCTGGCAATGAGTGTTTCCCAAATCTTCGGAAGCTTAAGGCAACCGTATTTATTAAGATTTGGTTGGTTTCTGAGAGCTGCTGCTGCTTCTAAGAATAGTCCCTCTTTCTTGAATTTGCTGTGGTGGAGTATGGTGGTTTTTTCCATGATACCCTGTGGGTGGTGTCCAAAACATGGTCAGCCATGCCTGAATGACCATAGTTGTGTTTACAGATGTAAGACTTGTGTTCCTCCAGGCGGATGGATGCTGATCTGCCTGTCTGTCCAAAGTACGCCAGCTTACAGGAACCGGGTACTTTGTAAACTCCAGGTAGAGAGAGAGGAGGGAGCTGATCTTTCGTAGAACGGATAAGGGTAGCAAGTTTGCGGTGGGGCTTATATGTTGTGTGTAGGTTGCACTTTTTTAGAATCTTGGCTATTTTTTCGGATGTGCCGCGGATGTAGGGTATGGTGATGGCATTTTTAAAATCTTGTTGACGAGAAGGACGGGGAATGGGGTGGAGGAACTGATTATTTTTTTGATACTGTGATCGCTGTAGCCATTGGAGAGGAAAGTGCTGTGTATGTGGTTAAGCTCAGTAGTGAGGGCGGTTCCACTGGAACAAAGATTGTGGGCTCTCTTGGTAACAGTTTTTTTTTTTTTTTAATGTCCTCACAGCACTTAAGCCTCTACACATGTGTTCAGTAGAGTCTTTTTGCTGTGTCGATTTTCAATTAATATTTCATTTAGGAATTTCATATCCAAGTTTTGTTTTCTTCAAAATCATAGACAAATGTATCAAAGAAATGTTGAATAATAATGGTGACAAGGAAAATTCCACGTTTAATGCTGATATCTCAGAATCGTTCATTATTGAACATTAAAGTGGTTTTCCATGATTTCATAGCAGCAGCCAGAAATGAACGCATGCTTTTGCTAATTCCAAATATTTGTAGTGATTTTAGGATTCAGGAATGTGGGAGGAATTCGAATGCTTTCTTATAGTCTATCCATGCCATGTTTAAGTTAGTTTTTCATCTTTTTGAATTTCTGAGAATCATTTTATTAATAAGGATCTGGTCTTTTGTCCCTCTAGATTTTTGAAAATTGTCCTTTTGTTCAATCTGGTAATTAATTTACGGAATTAACAACGCATATGAAGTATATTAATTAAAGATAACTTTAATGAATCTTCTATATTTCGGCAATGTCACATTGCCATCTTCAGGAACATAAAGATATGGTATGTGCACTAAGGAACTAACAAAGCAAATGAGGAAGAAAGTAATAAACTAATTTTGTTCCTAAAGTCCTAATGGTGCCCTCTTGCGGGCTAATTTGGTAGTCTTGGCAGTTGGGCTGAAGTTCTCATAATGAAAGTCTCCCAAATTTGGGGCAGTTTCATGCACCCAAATTTGTTGAGGTTAGGAACGTTTTTTAGAGCTGCTGAAGATTCTTTGAATAATCTTTCGTATTTAAACTTGCTGTGATGGATTATTTTTGTTTTCTTCCAACGAATTTTATGGTGGGTATCTAAGGCATGGTCTGCCAACCCAGAGCGGCTGTACTGGTGAAAATTTTGTTCAATCGGATAAATCTGATTATCTGATAAGTAGTGGTATATGGAATTTGCTATGATTGCAGTGATCAGCTTAAGCATAGTTGGTAGGCATGTTATTGGACGATAGTGACTTGGGTCTCTACCCTTATCTTTCATTAAGAGAAAGCGTGCCCAGATATCATCTAGTCTTCCATTGAGCCTGACTGCAACAAATAATTAAGTTTTTCTGCCATTCGATCATGTAGACTGGTTAGATGCTTTAACTCAAATCTATGTAGTTCGTCTTTTCCAGGTGTACTACAGTTTTTTAATTTTTCTAACTTGTGCACTGATAATTTCTTTAGAGATAACGACATTTTGCATTTGTTTTTATTTCATTTCTGATTCCGTTTCATTAATCCATGAGGCATCTTTATAATGTTCAATAATATTATCCCAGATTGATTTCCAAAATGTCAGTGTTTCTTCTTTTTCAGGTGAATTATTGTTTGTATTTGTATTTATCTGGAAAGACTGAAAAAGTTGACGTTGGTTCTGTCGAAACTGTATATTTTGTACATATAAGTTAATTCTTGATTCATATTTTTTAATTTTCTGTGCAGTTGATATAATTCTTTGTTTTAGTTTTTCTGTAATTTCAGGCAATTGTTTAGTTGGGCAATTTATATGTGTTGATCAGTTTGCATTTGATGTTCTTATTTTTCAGCCATCCTTCTTTAACACTCTTTAAGTTGCTCAGATCAGCTCGAAGTTTGTTGACTTTTCGTTCCAACCGAATTTTCCGTGGTGCGTATTGTTTCATCTTCGGCTTTTGCTCTTGCGGTTTGCAACCAAGCTTCACTGTGATGATATAGGCTTGCTGTATAGGAGCTGATTTGTTTCCTTTATACTGTTAGTTATGATGGTTTTAATCACAGCATTTGCGTCTAAGAGGAGCTATTTTAGATTACATATATATAAAGATTTTAATGGTGGTAGTCTTATACAGTTATTATTATTATTAGACATTGCCCCAACCCACATAAAAAAACTAATCTATAAAGCATTATGTGAAAACATTTTAAGATATGCAATCACATCATATGCATTCTGCGCAGACTACAGACTTAACAGGCTACAATGGTTGCAAGATAAAATGATAAAACTGATATTCTGGGAACAACCCACTCTTATGCAGGAAGCATGGACAAAACACAAAATATTTAAGGTGAAACACTTACGCCACTACACAGTCATGTTAAAACACTACTACAGCCCAACATATAGGGTAACCAGAACAACATATCAAATAACAAGACCACAGTCAACAAACTACATAACATATAAGTACAATAATCAACACGGCAAAGCCACCCGAAACTTCTACGTACCTGACATGATAAACAAACTGAGGTTCGACAACAGAAACCTAGGAACATACAGAGAGCTGAAACAGGCACTATATAAATATTATAGCGAGAATGAAAATTAGAGCAATTCCTGTTTCTCTCTCCCCCACCACACACACACACACACACAAACCACGACAACCCCCCCTCTCAAAAAACCACCACTACAAGAACAGAAAGAAACAAACACACCATGTCTAAATCCAACCCTATTTGCACAAAAAAAAAAAAAAGTTAAATGTAATAGCAGTCGAAGTCTTTCAAGCACGTACCAACAAACAGTAAAATCAACACCTGGCTTGTGACCACTATAGGAACACAACCATGAAACCACCACCCTCTGTCATCTATTATCTTCCTCAGATAAGCTCTGCTAAGCTTCCAGGAAGAAAATTACTAACTTGCAAGTATCTGCTATACACACTTGTAATGCGTTATAAATATTATATACATATAATTACTACAGCAACTATGTATGCAATTCACCTGAGACATAAAAAATAAAAAAAAAATTAAAAAAAAATTCTGTATAATCCTTATTGTAAATACTGTAAATATTATTATTGTATGTAACTTATACTGAGACATAATAAAATGTAAAAAAAAAAAAAAATTATTATTATTATTATTGAACTGTGTGTGTATGCTGCATTACTGCATTGTATCGTGAATTGTGTGCACATTGGTGCCAATCCATATTTAGCTAGTTTAAAAAAATGTATATTCATATTTATAAAATGTACTCTGCATTTTGTATATCGAATTTTCGTACTGTACAGAAAAGATAATATATTTTTCATTGTGTGTGTGTGAAGATACTCTGTGTGATAGTAAACCTTATCATTTTCATTGTAAAAACAAATAAGTCGTTTATAAAAAAAAAAAAAAAAAAAAAAAAAAAATTATTATTATTATTATTATTATAATAATATTCTAAATTCAAAAATTCTGTATAAACCTTATTGTAAATATTGTAAATATTATTATTGTATGTAATTTATACTGAGACATAATAAAATGTATAAAAATTATTATTATTATTATTATTATTATTATTATTATTATTATTATTATTATTCCCCCCCCCCCACCTGTGTAACTCACTGAAAGTGATGTATGCCATCCAGATCGCCATAATAGTTCGGTTCTAGTCGCAGAGTAGAGGTACTATTACTAAGCCTCTTTTTCGACCCGGTCTTGGGTTAGTTGATTTACATCAGAATCTGTTATACCAAGCAAGAAAAAAAAAAAAAAAAAATTACCAATTCTTATGGACAGAGATGCTTAGATATTCTTGAAAACAAAAGATTCTTAATTTCATCAAAAAAGAAGACCTGAACACAACAGAAAACGAATGTGAACCATCAGACAGGTGTTATAATAACAGTATGCACCAGCATTGTACTTTTGACTCTCTCGATGCATGGAAATAACACACAGATCAAATGAATTAACCTCTGCACAAAATGCAAATTATATCAGAAGCATTCGAAAACATTGGTTAAAGTTACAGGCTTATCTGAAAGATTGCACTGGTGTCATTGATATATTGGTCTTAACGGAAGTATCCATTACTAATGATGAAGTAAAAGTCTTCCAAATTACAGGCTTTCAACAACATAGATCCTGCGGATAAGCAAAATGAGTGGTAGAATATTAATATTTACCGAACGTAAATTAATAACAAAAGAAACCATCTATAAGTTTGGGCATGCTGAAAGCCTTTCTATCGAAATAATTAATATTGCCAATCAACAGCTACTTCTTAATACTAAATGCTATTTACTGGCCACCAAACTTAAACTTGATAAAATTCTAAATTGATTTGTATGCCAAGAATTATGTTCCACTGGATACCTAATGATAATCAATGATATTGATATCAACAGTGCAAACTCAAACTGTAACAAAACTGTTCAATAGAGTTTTATTATGAATAACCATGTACAGCACATGTATAATCTAATTCCAACTATAACGTCATCACTAGAGAAGAAATAGTCGGAAATACTATCACTGCTTCTTGTCTAGATCATATAAACGTTCGGACACCGCAGCAGTCATAAAGTGCAAAGTAGCAGACCATTATTTCACGCCTCTTAACCTGCACACTAAGAAAGAATCCATGCAATGCATGGATTCTTTCTTAAAAAGATCAACCATGAAATGCGAGAAATTGATTGGAAACTCATGGCGTCACTATATTCAATTCAATAGATATATTAAACAATTACATTAAACTCACTCTGGATGAAATATTAAAAAAAAAAATCAGAATTTGTTCCAAGACAAGCCAAAATCTTTGGATAACACAAAATAATCCTAGATATACACAGAGAGGATATTCTATGGAAACAATTAAAGTGGCATCCAAATAATGCAACTTTAATATCCTATCCGAATATAGGATAACAAGGAATCGCCTTACAACTGAGATAAGAAATGCAAAAAGAAACTACTTCAGAGACAAATTAACCTCTGCACAAAATGACGGGAAACAAACCTGGAATCTGATCAACGAGATGCTAGATTATACTCCTGATACCACCTCCTCTGAAACCATAAAACACAACTTCATGAATGATGCCAAATCTTTTCAACTAGCAAATTAGTTTAACGATTACTTCGTAGACTCCATCCAAGAACTACAGAGAAAAATCCCTCCACTCACATAATGCAATCTTCCACTCTGACAACAAGCAAAACAGAAATTATGGTTCCCAAGTATAAAAGAAGGAGAACTACTCTTTGTAATCCATCAAACCAAATCAAACATTTGTTTGGTTTGGTTTGGAATCGACGGCATTAGACCTAAAGATATCAAGCAAAACAGCATATACAAGATATCAAGCTATGCAGCTAGCCTAGGCCTGTTCTTACCGAAATTAATAAGTACAATATTTGAAACCGGACAAACACCTAGTATGTTAAAGACTGCCATAATCACGCCTATATGCAACATGGAAAAAAGAAATGTAATCGATAATTACAGCCCCGTATTAACACTACCAATTATGAATCAAATTATGCTTAGCAAACATGTATATGTTATATATACAGAGAACTTTCATATCATCCACAAAACAGTACCGTTTTCTGAAGAATAAGGGGCATATATATATATATATATATATATATATATCTTGGAAGATTTTACAGACGTGATTAATGTCTCTTTAGATAAAAACAAAATTTTCATGGTAGTCTATATCGAATTGACTACAAGCATTCGACACAGTTGTACGAGGATGGTCTGAAAGGTTCTCGTCCTCGACAATAGATGGCAACACTATCGGAAATTTTTTTTTCTAAGTTGGTATATCTGTCTTAAACATCCATGTGAAACTGTAAGTTACTCTATCAAGCAGTTTGTTTTATACAGCTGTCTGAAGCGCAAAAGTCTTGTCGGTATCCTTGAAATGGATAAAATTCAGTATCGTGCGGTTATAAAATTCTTTGTAAAAGAAGATTTAACGTCAAAAGAAATTCATTCAAAGTTCATAAAAGTCTATAGACACTCTTCTCCTTCGTTTTCGACAATTAGGAAATGGGCTGCTGAGTTTACATGTGGCCGTACAAGCCTTGAAGATGATCCACGTGAAGGACGTCCTGAAAGTGTAACAACATCAGAAATCATTGATCACGTTCACGATATGGTATTGGATGATAGGTTAGTCAAACTGCGTGAAATTGCTGAGACTATAGGCATTTCAAAAGAACGTGTAAGATAGATTTTATATGAAGAATTCATATAAAATATGAATTTTATAAGCAAATAATAAGCAAAAAGCAAATAAGCAAAATAAACAAAAAATACTCGCATGAAAATCTCTGAACATTGCTTGGAGCGCTTTAACAAGAATAAAACTGATTTTTGTGTCGATTTATTAATATGGATGAGACTTGGATCCACTATTACACACCAGAATCCAAACAGCAGTCAAAACAGTGGACAGAAGCCGGTTGTTCTGCGCCAAAGAAGACAAAGTCGGTTCCATCAGCACGAAAGGTCATGGCATCGGTGTTTTAGGATGCTAAAGGTATTGAAAATAAGGCATTTTGTTTATTAATTATCTTGAGAAGGTAAAACGATAATCGGGGAATATTATTCCGATCTTTTAACCAGACTAGACAAAAAAAATTCGTGAGAAATACCCGGTTTGCAGAAGAAAAAATATCATATTTCATATTATTGGATAACGTTGTAATATAAAATACTATTTATATTATAACAATATTTCATATTGCCCACAAAGGTGCTTTGGCGATACGAAAATTAAGGGATCTTCACTATGAATTGTTGGAACATCCACCCTGTTCCCCAGATTTGGCGCCCTCTGACTTCTGTCTCTTCCCAGAACTAAACTCTTCCTCGCTAGTCAGCGTTTTGTTTCGAATCAAGAGGTGATTGTAGCTGTAGAGGGGGTATTTTGCAGATCTTACTGAGAACCACCACAGGGACGGGATAATGGCGTTGGAGCATCGCTGGAATAAACGTATTAGTCTTAAGAGAGATTATGTTGAAAAATAAAAATACTTTTGAAATTATAAATTCGTTTTTTCATAGTTAGGCCAAGAACTTTTTAGACCACTCTCGTACATGAATTGTTAGTAGAAAAGCTAAGATATGTTGGAATAGGTGGGCTTCTGCTCATGTGGTTTAGAAACTACCTTCAAAATAGGAAACAAACCACACATCGGGTCAAACTACTAGAAGCCTTCAGAGTGCCACAGGGAGCTGTTCTCTCCCCAATTCTATCCAAGATCTATTGTATATGCAAGATATTAACCAAGTATCTCTCAATGGCAAGATCTTCCAATATGCAGACGATACAGCCGTGGTATCCATCCAAAATATTTCAAGCATAGCCCAAACAAACATGTAACTCACTTACTGGCTTGCCAAAAACTCTATACACCTAAACTCGGATAAGAAAAAATTAATTATATTCAAAAATCTACTGGATCAACCACTTGATAATATATACCTTACCATCATTCAGGTTGAAACGACACGATACTTGGGAATTTCATTGATGCACATATGAACTAGAAGTCATCTACGAAAAAAATTCCGGACAATAACTAGCAAACTGCACAGAATAAAAGAGTTCCCACACGCATAAAAACACTAATATAAAAGCACTGTGCTAAAATATACTAAGATATGCTATAACAACTTACTCGTTTTGTGCACATTACAAACTAAATTAATTAATATTATTACGGTACAAAATGATAAAGCTGATTAATTCTTGGAAACAAAGAGATGATACCGGCGTTATCCATACTGCAATGTCAGAACATAAAATACTAAAGCAAAACACTTATTTCACCATGCTGCTCTGCTGATATATTACTTTGATGTGAACCATAGGATAGCGAGAAATACAAACCGGATAACAAGACCTCAGACAACTAATTCTCTCACATTTAAATATAATAATCATAACGGAAAGGTCACTCGAATCTTTTACAATCCAGGTATGCTACATAAGCTACCTTTCGAATACATCTTGCATACTACAGTAGCCTGAAAAGGACCATAAGGATACTATGAACGAGAAATACGCACCCTACACACCTTGTAGACTTAATAAAATGCCATAAACTAGTTCAGACTTTTCAGTTCTGTGAAGCGACATGGGCATTCCTAATTATCACACGCTATGTGTGTGTGTGTGTGTGTGTGTGTATTTCTTATCTATCGGCTGTAGTAAATATCATATCTATTCTAATAGTTACTATTATATATATATATATATATATATATATATATATATATATATATAGACGTACACATTTTACCGTGTAGCTATTCGGAACCAAAATTCTACGGAATACGTTGGTTACTCCTTATTCATGGGGATGTCTTATGTTTGTAGAAGCGTATGTTAATGTGGACAGTTTGTCTGTTCTGGGGACCGAAAAACACGAGTTTCCGGATGAAAAAATACCATATCCCAGTATGAAGCCGGCTAACTCAACTTTAATCGAAAGAGACCAGATAAAGGTTCCTCACCTCACTGACGGGAATCGAACCTAGGTCTTTCCGACCAAAGGGTCGGAAAGACTTAGGTTCGATTACTAACTGAGGTTCTATAGTAACTGGTTCTATAGTAACTAGGTTCTATACTAACTGAGCAACGGTACAAAAAAGTCCGTATTTTTTATTGTTTATATTATAACAATATATGTTGTAAATATATATAGGGTGTCCCAAAATTCACGCAAGAAGTAATTTTGATAGAAAACACAGGTTTTTAATTAAAAATTGTAATTTCTTATTGATTCATAAAGTATACAGTATAGGGTTATGCATGGAATAGCATATCGAGTAAATGGCCTCCACGGCTTTGCTGGCACATACGCACTCTTTTGTCGAAATTTTCCATGACCGTTTTGCATAAATGTGGCTGAATTTCATTGATACAGCGCTCAATTTCCTCCTTCAAGGCGTGGGTGGTTGTTGGCATAAACCTTAGACTTCAAAAAACCCCAAAGAAAAAAAGTCCAACGGCGTTAAGTCATATGGTCTGGGCGGCCAATTCTGATCACTACGGGAAATTACACGACCAGGAAATGATTCATGCAGTAAGTGAATTGTTTCTCGGGCTGTATGGCATGTGGCACCGTCCTGTTGAAACCACTGGTCGCCCACATCCATATCTTGCAATTTAGGCACAAAAAACTGGATTATCATGTCGTGATAGCGAGCTCTATTAACAGTTATTGCCTTACCAGCCGCATTTTCGAAGAAGAATTGACCGATGATGCCTCCAGCCCAAACTCCGCACCAAATAGTGACACGTTGTGGATGCATTTGTTTCTCAACAATCACTCGTGGATTTTCTGAACCCCAAATGCGACAATTTTGTCGATTAACGAAGCCATCAAGATGAAAATGAGCCTCATCGCTGAAGATGATTTTGTTCGAAAAATAAGCATCCACTTGTTGTTGTTGTTCCATAATCCATTCAACGAACTCTCTTCGTTGCGTGTGGTCAGTCAGTTCTTGAGTCAATTGAACTTTGTAAGCATAAAGATGCAAATATTTCGTGAGAATATGCTGTAGAGAGCTTCTCGAAATGCGGAATTCAAGACCTTGGTGCCGAATTGATGTTCCTGGCCTCTCAGCAACACTCTCACGAACTGCTTCGATGTTTTCTGTTGAACGACTTGTTGAAGGACGGCCAGAGTGTATAAGATCACTAATTGATCCAGTTTCCTTGAATTTTTTAATTAATCTTTTCACAGTTGATGAAGCTTAATCACTATTCCAACCATATTTTGTACGAAAATTGCGAACTGTAGCTGGCAAACCTTCATTATTTTTAAAATATTGCTCAACAATGAAAATGCGTTGTTCTTTCGAGTAGCGCTCCATTTTTAATAACCCTGAACTGTCAGCTGTCACGCTGTCTTTTTTTACTCGTTGGCAACACTTTACCGCACAAATGGCGCTAAATTTAAATCTTGCGTGAATTTTGGGACACCCTGTATATATATATTAGGGTTATCAAGTAATTTTATAAACTTGGTTATTTTACTCCTAATATATATATATATATATATATATATATATATTTCAAAAAATAGAGAATTTGGATATTTATAAAAAATTTTGCATCATGCAAAACATTATGCAACATTCACCAGTGGGAGATAAAATTCTGTCTAATTTCACTGAGAGAAGTTTTTTAAATGGTTCCATCCTCTTAGTTTACTGTGATCTTAGAGTCAATTGCAGGGATGACGGGAGAGTAATCCTAGGTGAAGGCCAAATCAACGCTTAGATAAGGCTAACCACCTGGGTATCAGGCATCTTTGGGCATTAGTTTCAATTGGTCATTTGGTTGTTCAGCTGCATGAGACTGGTGAAAAGAAAAAACGATAGCCTTTAGCTACATGATATAAAATAGCTCAGGCCGTTTTTCTATTTCCTTGCTATCCATATGACTTTTCTTTCTCGTAATACTTTCTGGCTCTCTTGCACCCGTATATTAACCCTAGGCCTATGATGAATAATTCTTTACTTTTTCACTTCAATCAATAAAAGCTGAACAATGCGTATTTATCCTAAGAGTGGAGTCTATTATTTATATTCGCTGCCTTTAGTTTTAGTAGGATATGCGCTATACTGGTCGAAAAAATCTATACAGGACTTAGAAAATGAACTGCAACTCGTGCAGTTCATGATGAATTAGGACAAATTGTTATGTTTGTTTTGTACAATTTAATATAAATGAAATTAGGAGACATCGACAAATATACAGGTATAATATAATATATTAATATAACCCGCGTTCACGCTGTTAGCCGAGTGGCTGTGCGCTTCGCAACCATATGCCCGGGGAAGAACTGTCCTAGGTTCGATTCTCGTCGGTGACGTGAGAAGTTTATGAGCTTTTTCAGACATAGCCAAGTTAGCTGGTTTTGGGCGTGAACTTCAGGGATTTTCTGCTTAGTTTATCTGGTGTTTTTCCTCCTGCAAGCAGGCAAATCCACCTGGAGAACATAACGCTTCTACAGACATAGGATACACCTTGGGGCACAGGGCCAACTACCTTAAAGGAATAGAAACCCTTGAGACCGAAAAGGTAAAAGAGGGAAAGATTAAGAAAGAAAGAAATATAACCCGCTAACATCTTTAATTCCCAAAGAGTAAGTGAGGCTATTTAGCCAAAACTATCTGTTGAAGACTAGTGGCCTGCTAGCCTCCACCATTAGCCAATCCAAGATTATTTGGGACTTGTTATCCAGGGTGGAGAGTACTGTAAACAACTATGCATCTCGAGATCCGCAATACTATATATTGTTACATGAAACAGTGTGAGTCATACGGTCGATTTTGTTGAGTTTCCGGGAAGAAATATCGTTGATAATCCGATTTTTCGAAATAATAAAAATTTCCTGTGCTAAAGTTGAACAAATGCTCAGAAAGAATTCATCTGATCATCATCTAGGATTGAACTTATAATAGTGTCTATTTTACAACTTAGTATTACAAATGCAAACTCCGTTTCTGCAGGGCTAGACAGGGTTACATAGAGGCATTAGGGACAGTAAATAGCGTTCTATAAGAATTACCATAAAAATGACATTACAGAAATCGCCAGCATATAATCGGTAAATATCGTCGCATAGTATCCGTATGGCGTGATATTCCGTCTAATGGCTCACGGGCCTGACTTCACTGGATCATGGTCAATATAACTAATTCTTTATCCTCCACATTGTTAAGGAGATTCCAAGACATTAACATTATTAGGACTGTCACCTTTATACCACCCCAACAGTCTACGAGAATATGGGCGAAGAAGAAGATAAGATTCTGTGGCAACAAGTCCCACTTTTCCATTGGAGAAGACCTTATCTCACCAAATGATCAAGGCAGTGGCTGTCGGCATGCAGTGCGATGTCCAAGAGCATGACACAAATGTTCCACCGGATTTAAGTAATTTTTATCATGTTAGTCATTGTAGGTGTTGGAAATCTTCTTGGTGAAGATACCTGTTTTTATCTGTATGGACAGTATCATTGCCATGTGTAAAAAGAAACTCCAGACCATCTGCACCTCTATAAAGTCTCCAGCACAGCTTTCGACGATGTTGCGGTATCCCTATCAATTGAAAGAAGGGTGCGGCCGTTGTTTATTATGCCACCCCACCCTACACGAGTATACTACCTCCACAGTAAGTGTCTGTTTCTCTGATGTTGGAGGGAATGCACTACATCCTTCGTTCTCTTCTGAGCAAGAGAAATAAAAATTACATTTGATTAGTAGGCTAAATCTGGACAATCTGAGAACAGAAATGAACTACATTCGTCAGGAGGATCCCTTCATTCTCTTCTTCGTGACACTAGTTTCGATAAGCTTTGTGGTATTTTTGTGGTAAATTATGATTAATGGAATGCAAACCACTCATTTTCTTGATGGAGTCCATTTGAATTGATCTGTATTGACATAGTCTCCTGTTCGAGATGTCTCTAGAAGCCTTAAGAGACAATTGGGTGATAATATATCTTTGCAATCCAATCTTACGTTAGAGCCAGCAACGAACACTTCTTGTTAGGAGCCTAGCCAGACTATTACCAAACATGTAAATACATAACTAAGAGTCTTTTATGGTGTGAGAATTTCGATAATTGGTGAAATATTCTTCTACTAGCGGCCTTGACAACTGCACCAACGCTAAGTCATTCCTATGTCTCTGCTCCTGGAAATGTTTGCTACATCATTAAATTGCGCCCATTGTGCCGAGAGGACTTTGTGTAATACTTTACACTAACGTCCCAAATTGGTCTCCGACTGCCTGGCTTCAAGACGTTCACCGACCATTATATAATGGTCGGCGTGGTTGATTGAGTGTTAGCATATCTACTCTCCAGCCAAAAGGCTGTGAGTTTGAGTCCAGCCGTGGGCATGGACGTTTGTGATTGTCTGTGAAAATACTAGTGGTGTGTGTGTGGGGGGGGTGCAGTAGATGGTGTTGCTGCACGTAGATGATGGAGACATTGGAGATGGAGAGTTGTGGAGTAAGTTCCCTCCCTCAATGAGTCTTTGGACTCCCTGGAGGTGTCACGTAATAATAATAATAATAATCTAAAGGATAGCTAGCATCCTGAAGGTAGATGCAGCTAGCTAACTCACGGAGCAAGCCAAGAAACGGTAATGAAATTATATCATTGTAATTGGTGTTTTTTTTTGGGGGGGGGATGGCAAATGCGTAATTGGCATTGTGTGTGGACCTGTTGAACAGTAGATCAATTTCAGTTCAATATTCAGAACATTTCCAATTTCAAATATTTGTCCTGAGCTATTTTATATCATGTAGTAAAGGCTATCGTTTTTTCTTTTCGCCAGTCTCATGCAGCTGAAGAACCAAATGACCATTTGCCCCATTTTACACACACTTGTAAAACTAAATTATTCATGAAAAAACTTTTGTTCTGTTAATTTTGTCAAATATGCTTCAATTTCATATGTACACCTAATTGCAATCCTGTTCATTAATTTTTATCACTAATCTGTTACTTTTGTCATTTAGCATCTTTCAAAGTCAAGATTGTCTTTCAGAGCAGTAATGAGATGCATTTTAACAACCAATGGATGGCCATTGCCATGCTTTTTGATGGCCTGAAGAGAGGAAAACTTCCATGTTTAGTGATCAAGCAGCAGCATTTTCTATGTAAAAGATAAATAAAATAAAAATATAAAATATATTAAAAAAATTAAATCTTAAATTAAATTAAATTAAATCACTACGATATCCCATTATAATGCAAAGATAGCCAAAATAAATATGCAATATGACATTAATCTCGTCGATAATTAAAAAAAAATGCACACACACACAGAAACTCGAAAAAAACAAAGTTAATGATATTTAAAAACCCACAGACTTAATCCATTGGAAATAATTATCTCACTATCTGACATCATTTGTTTAAAAATGTCGCTATCCGACATCTATAATCAAACCACCAGTCCAATTAAACAACCATCACAAGAAGACATCACGATACCATTAATCAAATCATGTCCAACACCTCCCCTCCCCTCCCCTCCCTTCAAAAAAGGTACAGTGAGCGCGCACACACACACACACACACACACACACACACACACACACACACACACACACACGCACACACACACACACACACACACACACACACACATCCGTATATATATATGTGTGTGTGTGTATGTGTGTGTGGTGCTCATTCACTGAGAGGTCACTTTGTCCCAAGCCACAGCAATATTTTTAAAAGCATGATAAATATTGAATGCTTTCCAGATTTGCATGAGTCTGGTCATTTTCTTCGGTGGCAGAAATGGCTTTTGAAAAAGTTCTCCATAGATAATAAGCCTTACACACTGTAGGAACGGAGGGAGAAACGTCGGGTGAAGTTCACCGATGTAAGGTGGATGACCTGGAGCATTATCTAGAATTAATAAAATATTTTCTTCGACAAAATAGTTTTCACTTCACTCGATAACAGTTGACTAAGACATCCGCAACCAATTTTTGAGTCATCCACGACTTCTTATTGCTCCAATAATTAACTGCAAGAGTATGCATACTAATGTTTTTGAAGGCTCGCGGGATCTCACTGTGCCACATCATAAATGGTTTCAGTTACCACATTACCCTCTAACAGAATCGTTAAGAGCTTTGAAACCAGGCATAGATTTTAGCTTCTTGTCAAGTACCATGAGACTACTACAAATATAACCTTGTTTTTCTCTGTATATTTTATGCTAGATATTATAGTAAATAACCCTATGGGGATTAACTGTGTTTACTCCTTTAAAAAGAATATTTTGGAATGTCAAAAACAAAGGCAATGTTTGCCAATGGAACTTCGTATAATAGCTGTATATGAGGGCATAAGAAAGTTGTTCACGATTTTAGTGTATGAGAAAGTTGCTTACGAGCTCTGCGCATAAACACCTTCAAAGTCAGTGTCTGAGAGTGAATGATATATGCACGTAACCACAAGAAAGATATTTATTTAACCAAATATTTAGAACATTTAGAAAAAGTCCTCTTCTCATCTATTTTCCCTCAACCATCTTTTCGGGTAAGATATATAGATGACATCTTTACTATTTGGCCTCACAGCAAAAACTCTTTACCTTCTTTTTTAAACAGTATTAATTCCTTGCATCATCGTATAAAGTTTACTACGGAAATAGAATAAAATAACCAGTTATCTTTTTTAGACGTTCTCCTCATCCGGTCACCTTCAAATATTCTTACAACTACAGTATACAGGAAACCAACGTCACAGGTCGTCATATTCTTAAAGAATCAGCCCACCATCCATGTCAAAAAACAGGAATTATAAAATACCTCATCAGAAGAGCCAAAACTAATTGTTATACTTTTGATTATCTACAGAAAGAACTTTCTACTATCCAACAACACATGAAACTCAATGGCTTTGAGTTTCATGTGTTGTTGGATAGTAGAACCTATCCAACAACAGATGTTGGATAGGTTCTACTATCTACTAGAATTTTAAAGAAATATGATTTGACAGCTACGTATTCACCTATTAACAAATTGTCTTCTCATTTTCCTTCTCCTCAAGACAAACGCTTAACTTTATCTCTTCCTGTAGTTTATCAAATTCCTTGCAGCTGTGATCTCTCCTATTTTGGACAGACTGGACGTTCTTTTGAAAAAAAGAATCCAAGAACATCAATCCTCCATTCTTCACAACAAACCTGAAAAGTCTGGATTGGCTCAACACGGGATTGAAACTGACCACAGCATCTTTTGGTCCAGGACTCGCCTCTTACATAGATCCCATCATAGGTTCGAACGTTTGTTCAAGGAAAGCGTGGAGGCCCTGCTCCATCATCCCAACCTGAATCGTAATGACAGTATATCTATATCAAAAATCTGGGAAAGTGTAAAAAAAAATATATATATATATATATCTTTCTTGTGGTTACGTTCATATATCATTCAGTCTTATGTCAGAAGTATCCTTAAAACAGCAGTTTCTGAGAGATCTGAAAGGTTCAGACAAGTTTCTGCTGCCCGACAAGATACGATCAAAGGAATGCACGGAGGAGAAGAAAGAATGGGTCGGTTAAAAGAAGATCAAGGAGACATGCCGAATTCTTCGGGGGTTACAACCCTTCGCGCAAGGGTTCGGGAACATGAAATAAAAAGGGACTGAGTCGGACATCGAGAGCGGGTGTTTTCGTCGTCGGCAATCAGAGTAAGAGCAAGAGTCAGTTAGAGTTATCGTCGTCAGCAGTTAGAAGCAGAAATACCGGGAGTAGAATACAGGGGACTAGAAGTTACTGTGAGTCCATGCCAGAGGGAAAAATGGGAATGATGAGAGAACAGCAAATGTAAATACCAGAGGCAGTTTCACTTGGAAGTTTTTCTTTTTGCTGCAGAGATCAACCGAAGCCAGTAGCTGCAGAAGCGAACTTCAAGAGCCGGAGAATTTGCCCATATGCTAAAAGCTTTTGCCTGAGCTATTCGAGCATCGCAGGTTGCAGTCCACAGCCCGCCACTTCCCGATGAGATACTGCTGATGCTAGACACTACTGAAGGAAACCTAAGACCTGAGATGAAACAAAGGTCATAGAGACTTTAGTGCAAGACTTTTGATTGAATCTGCGATACAGAGCCTCTGTAAGTGTGTTATATTTTTTGTACATTTCCTTTTATAAACAAGGAGATACGTTATAGATGGACTGATAAGAATTAAGTTAATAGTAATAAGAAGTGCTCATAAGAGAGTCATTTGGCATGTTAATAATTAGCATAAGAATTGTGAACTAACTTGGCATAATCAGCTAACCTCCTTGTGAGTATATTAGAGTTTCAATAATTTGATTTAATAAGCAGAGAAGTAATTGAGTGATTATATTGTATAGTTATTTAATATTGAAAAGGGAAAGTTTGTTTCTTTATGCTAAAGGCCTGATGGATAGGTAGAGAGAGTAACCTCCCTATCGTTTATTTAATGTACTTTGATATTAATGTAAATAAATGTGTTTTATTTATATGTCAATAGAATGATGCCTGATCATTAATTTTTACAATGCACTGTCCCTAAATAAAGACAGACTTGTGAGTGAGAAACAACTAAGACATTAAAAGCATACTTTAAATACTTGAGAATTATGACTGTTTACTTAAACTTTAGTAAAGGAATTTTATGCTGTAAGAGAGAGAGAGAGAGAGAGAGAGAGAGAGATCTATCGCACGTGTTACTGAGTCTTATGCCGATATAGAAATACTGGTAGTGCAGTCTCAACAAATAAAATTTCCAATGTTAATGGACAAGTACATGAAAGGTTCATCGTATTTACAGTCATAGGTGATGATAGAACGTCTAGTGGTATTTTTAAACATGTTGTAAACATAGTTGAGGAATTTAATATCAAGGACAGGTTAGTTGAGAAAACTTATGATTGTGCCTGTGTAATGAGTGGCCATTTAATGGGTTACAGCGGCATATCCTTTAGCAATATTTACATATTGCCATGCCCACGTTTTGAATTTAGTTCTGAAGCAAAGCCTCTCTAATATCAAGGAATATAGATTGTTTTTCCATACTATCAGTGCATTGGCGGCATATTTTTCTAAATCATCGAAAAGAAAAAATGCTTTGCAAGAGTTTGTTGCTAAAAATTACCCTCTCTCGCACCAACCAGATGGAACTTTACTTCCCATTTAACGAGCAGAGTAAAATGTCACAGAAATCAACTCATTGAATTTTTTGAACACATAGTGGAGAATTCTGGGGAATAGGACATGGATCCTGTATTCAAAAGTTCGTGGCTTTTTTGCATTTCTTGCAAGACTTTCATACAATTTTATTGCTAGAAATTTTTTTCTGTTTTATTTAGCTATAATGATGTCTTGAATAATATACTTCAAACTGCATCCTGTGATATATTGTACTGTTATAAAAAAGTGCGTGACACTATGAAGCAGCTTAGGAATGACGGGGAACATGGATTTCATGGTATTTGGTTTCTGTATCAAAGGAGAAGCATGCAGTTGATGAGTCGAGACCTAAGAGACGAAAAGGACGGAAGAGACGAAGAAGAGCATGAGCCTTCGATTTTACCAGGAAATAGTAGATTGCATGTGCCTGATGGAATAAAGTTACTCTTATCTTTCGAAACTTTAATTTTTTCAACTCCTTTGTAGTGAAAGATATGGTCAGTATGCGAAGACGTTTCCTGATGATATTTTAGAAAAACTAAAAGAATTCTATGGCCCAGTTTTTGACTAAATTCGCTTGAAAAATGATCTGAAATTATTATTTTCTTCTGAAGAATTTGCCAGGAAACAAGTGCATCACCTATTAAAATTCATGGAAGAAAATCAACTTCAGGTTGCATTCACGGAAATTTATATGATAATAGAACTTATCATCAATTCCGCGCTCTACTTCTACAGTCGAGCATTCTTTTTCTGCTATGAAGATAATACATACATGTTATAGAGGAACACAAACACAAGAAAGGCTGTGAGGTCTAAGCTTAATCGCTATTGAAAAGACATTGAATGTGGAACTGAATGAAACACCTTCATTTTATGATGATGTGCTAACGCAATTCCTAAAGATAAACAGAAGACTGGAACTTGGGTATAAATAAAGTAAGTAGAAGAGTTATTTCAGCCTTTCTTTGATTCAATCCGGAAAAAATAATAATTTCCCAAGTGATTACTTTTTCCGATTTCTATGTGAATTATATATGACTGTATTTAAAACTCGAATCAAAATTCAAATTATCCGTGTCTCACTCGAGTATTTGCCAATGAATTTTTATCAAAGAAAACGGTGTGCGTGAAGCATATTATTCATTTGACCTTTATGCTTTCCATATTTAAAATTATATTAACATCACGTTCGCACCTGGGTGTCTTGTCGTTCCTTTATTCCCAGGCAGGTACTAGCTTTTGGCGTATGTATGCCGTTTCTACGTCGAGCGATCGCACTTTCAGAAAGTATATATAGCCTGTTAGTACAACTTCCGGATATGGCGTTTGCACACACGGCGCTTGATCGCACGAAGGAAGACTTCTTGTTTCGAATCTAGTCGGGGAATAGAAAAAATTTTTCTAAACTTTTTTCTACCGGTTTCCGAGTTAGTCGATCTCTGACATGGACAAGCGGGTTTTATTCTCCCGGAAACTCGGGTTTTTCGTCCCTTAAACTCAAGAAAATCGACCGCAGAACCCACATTATTTCAGACATTAAATACAAGTGGTGGCACTTGCTGAGCCGTCTCTCTTCACTGCTTGTCACTTAATTAGTGATAGCCTTTGGCCAGCAATCTCTGATTGGGTACCAGTGGAGATTGAACTTCCCACTCAGTCTCCAAAAGTTAGATAGGGATAAACGGCCTCGCTTACTCCCTATATACAGGAATAAAAAAAAAAACCTTAGCTGACTTGATTTCTGATTAAAAATCATATCAAAATTCAAATTATCCATGTCTCACTCTAGTATTTGCCAATGAATTTATACATATATATATTTGTGTATATATATTTGTGTGTGTATATACAGGGTGTTCGGGATAAATTTGACATATTTATAATTAATTATATTTTTCCGTAAGTTACATGTATTAACACACACTTCTCTTCATTTAAAAGTTTGGACCCTTCTTCATTCATATACAAGATGTCAGAAAGGATGGATAGCTGGAACCCACCTGAATCATGGAAGAGAATAACTTGTATCATGATGATTCGTGCCCGCCATCAAAATAAGGATATTACGACTGCTGCCCAATGCTCCCTGAATACAGTAAAAACAATCAGGCATGAACTAGAGACTTGCAATGGTGACTACGAGGATGTAGCAAGAAGAAAGATCCCTAGCAGACGATCTGATTGCGTTCGTACAGCAGAATTCCTCGCAAATCTGCAGGAACAGGTGTTGAAGAACCCTGGCATTGGAATTCGGGCTTTGTTCGTGGAGTTGCTAACTGTAGTCAAGCCCTGGATAACAAGGGTAGCCAATGGTAGGCCGTATGTATGGCAGCAGGATTCGGCCCCTTGCCACACCTCTGGGAAAAGTCAAAAATGGTTGTCTGAAAATTTCTACGACTTCACCAGTCCAAATGTTTGGCCTCCAAACTCCCCAGACCTTAACCCCATGGATTATTTTGTATGGGGCGCAGTTGAAAAAGACACCAATCGCACTTCCAGTAATACAAAAGCCCAGTTAATGGATAAAATTAAAACAGTTTTTGCGGCCCTTCCCAGGGAGACTGTAGCATCAGCTTGTTCGAGGTTCCGAAGCAGAATTGAAGCTGTGATCGATGCTAATGGTGGTTATTTTGAGTAAATCTTGTTGATAGTATTGTAATTAACTCTGCCTGTAATGTTTTTTTTGTCAATTCATTAAATTTAATAGATACAAAGAAGATTTTCTTTTTCCTTACGAAACTGTCAAATTTATCCCGAACACCCTGTATATATATATATATATATATATATATATATACTAGGGGGGGATCCTCCCCCTGGCGTCTAGGGTGCTCAACCCCCCGAGTTCCAGGCTGATAAGCCGGTAAGCTGATAAGACAAAAAACGTGGCATAAAAACGTTTCAAATTCGGACTTATCTTTATATATATATATATATAATAGATATATGTATATATATAGAGAGAGAGATATAGATAATTTTTTCTACATATTCTCCCTCCAATCTCCCTAATTAATACCGATTTGATTGCAAAATAATTTCCAAAGTTATAGCAAACCGAATAAAGCCAACACTGTCCGAAGTTATTGACCAACATCAAACGTACTCTGTCCCAGGAAGATCAATACATGATAACCACCATTTAATAAGAGATCTCATCCACATCGCAAACAGCCAACATGAAGACCTAGCTCTCGTCAGCCTTGATCAGGAGAAGGCTTTCGACAGGGTAGAGCACGAGTACCTTTATGAAGTTCTAAAGGCATTTGGCTATGGTCCTCTCATCATTGAAACAGTGCAATTGCTTTACAGAGATGCACAGTTCTGCTTAAAAATCAACAACAGGCTCACTCGCACTTTGTGATACTCTCGAGGGATCAAGCAAGGATGTCTTCTCTCTCTGGAAAATTATACACACTGGCCATAGAACCCTTCTTAAAAAGAGTACACGCACCATCATCTCCAAACGAACCAGAATAACAGAGCCACATCAAAAAACTACCTTATCAGCATATGCCGATAACGTCACTGTAATAGTACGAAATGAAGAAGAAATGACAGTAACCGAGGAAGCACACAGACTATATGCACAAGCCTCAGGGGCCAAATTAAATTCTGCCAAAACCACGGACTTGTGGTCAGGCAGATGGAAGTCTAGAAATGATTCTCCGATCGAATGTACCTGATCAAGCGAAGGACAAAGATACTTAGGTGTGCACCTTGGCAACACCAAAATATATAACACACTGAACTGGACACAGCTGAACAATCGTTTTAAACATGTGCTAGGTAAATGGAACAGCGTTCGTTCCATGTCTTCACTTAGAGGAAGAGTACTAATAGTTAACCCGATGGCTGCGAGTGTCTTATGGCATACCCTCAAAGTACTCACACCTCCTGAAGAATTTCTCTACCACATTCAAAAGGAAATCAAACGTTTCCTGTGGAACAAAACTCACTGGACAACATACCCTCAACTCTGCAAGCCACTCAGCAAGGGAGGTCAAGGCCTGATTTCCCTTGAAAACAAGATTCGATCCTTCAGGATAATCCTCCTCCTAAAGACACTTCAATGCAATCACACTTATGTAACCACCTTCGATTACATCACGAAATCATCCACCAGAGGACTTACACTTTCCACAATCCTCTGAATGGCCAGTCCTGCACCATCTCCTCCTAAACTACCTCATTTTTACAAAGATGCTCTACAGCGATGGAAAAACACAGGACTCCATCACACACTCACAGGATCAACAGAGTCAGCTGTACTTACAGAACCACTATTTTCAAACAAAAACATCACAAGTCTCACAACTAGCCAGCCTTTTCTTTTCCCTACATGGAACTGGGCATGAATAAGAGTCATAGGAGACCTCCTAACCCACACCCTAAAGTGGAAAGCATTCACAAGCCTACCAATGAATAACCCAAAAGCTGAAAAGCAATATCAACAGCTGCAAGCCTCCATTATAAAAGCCTATCCAGATATCGCTACACCTCAGGAAATCCGTATTCCTTCTAGAAACTGCTCGGGGCCAATATTTCATCTTGTACAATCTGAAGCCTCACTTCAAATTCTTCCCTCCAACTACAAGAAAATATACCACTTCCTCATGTCAGTGTCCCCATCCTCACCATTCTTATATTCAGCCTTAACACTCTCATCTACAAGGCTGCATATACCACACAGTTTTCAGTGGGATCTGCCATATAAATCAAAATGTGCCAAACGATATTCCGAAATACAGTGGAGACTATGGCATAACATCTTGCCAACTCCTTCAAAGCTCTACAAATTTAAGCTAAGAGAAACGGATCTGTGTCCATTCTGTGACGTTTCACGCACCTTGGAACACACATATCTGACCTGCCCTGCAAACAAAGTGATAATCACCTATGCCCTGAATACCGCCTCTATCACCTGTAACTACACACACAGCCAAGAAGACTACTGGAATTTAGTCCACACAGAAGAAAACAGACACAGAACATGCAATTTCATCTTCATCTGCGCTAAGGCCGTCATCTACAGCTTTTACCTAAAACAGACAAGAAGTAACCAGCACCCATCCATCACTGAAACTGCACAAACCCTCATGCACATCCTCCGTCGGAAACTAAAAAGCAGGCTTCTATTGGAACTTGAGCACTTCAAAGAAACAAGAACTGTCGCGAAATTCCTAGAGGAGTGGAATCCAACTGGTACCCTCTTCTGGATTGACGACGACAATGTGCTTCATCTGAATGATAACTCAGACTGAAACTGAACTGTTAATTTTGAATATTCATTTATTGCATTCTCTATTGTACACCCGAAAGGAAAATGTTTTCTTTCTCTGTAAATATATACTTATAATATGTAAATAGTCATTGTTGCAAAAAAAAAAAAAAACTATCTATCTATCTATCTATCTATCTTTCTGATAAAAACCAATAACTCATGGGAAAAACTTACACCCAGCAACACCAACAAGATCTACAGCACGCTAACACAACAGTCGAACCAAAGCACTTTGTTGGAAAATCCTGCATCATCTGATCAAACACTATTTCAATGGGATCTACCATATCGCACAAGAGCCATCAAACCTGACGCAGATATTCAGTGGAGAATGTGGCATAATATATTACCCACTCCTACTATATTACGAAAATTTAACTCAAACGTCTCAGATAACTGCCTCTTCTGCTACCAATTAGGAACGGTCCGGCATATCTACTTGGAATGCCCAGTCAATACTAAATTAATCAGTTTGACTCGGGAAACGGCAGCTCTTACCTGTGGTAATCTTCATACAGAAGAGGAATATTTCAATCTCGTCTGTGGAGTCAAATAACCATTCATTCTGCAATTACCTTTTCATCACCGCAAAAGCGGTAATATACAACTTCTACCTCAGACATACAAGACCAGACAGCACAGCAACTTCACAGAGAGAGGCAACTGACCAACTCACTGCAGCCTTCCAACAAAAGGTGAGATGTCGGATCCTATACGAGCATCACCACCATAGGCAAAACAACACCTTAGATCTTTTCCACCAAGAATGGAATCCACGGAATCAACTCCTGGCTGAGCAGGGCGACTGCATTATAATCCACCTTCCAGCATAGAAGTGACACCTTTACCCCACCCAAAAAATAAAGAAAGGGGGAAGAAAGAAGGATTGTTGTGCTTAACAGTGCGAAAGTTAATCAGCTGGCACTCTCATGTTAATAGATAATATTGTGCAATAGTAACTTCTATGTTCTTCCACATTTATGTTCTTATGTTAAAATAAGATCTTATGTTATCATGTTAAAATAATTCTTAATGGCTTTAATTAAAAAAAAATGTAATTAGCCTTATAAGTGACTTCGATGTAACATACCTCAACAAGAGTATGAGCATGTAACCTCTCTGTCTGACTGCAGAGAACCAAAAACCGGTTAATCCTGTATATAAGATTGTTATGTTTACAATAAAAAAAATATCTCAATCCCTATCTCAATCCACGGAATCAACTCCTGGCTGAGCAGGGCGACTGCATTATAATCCACTTTCCAGCATAGAAGTGAAACCGTCCCACCCCAAAGAAGGGGGGAAGAAAGAAGGATTGTTGTGCTTAACAGTGCGAAAATTAATCAGCTGGCACTCTCATGTTAATAGATGATATTGTGCAATAGTAACTTCTATGTTCTTCCACATTTATGTTCTTATACAGTATCATGTTAAAATAACTCTTAATGGCTTTAATTTATGTAAAAAAAAAAAAATGTAATTAGCCTTATAAGTGACTTCGATGTAACATATCTCAACAAGAGTATGAGCATGTAACCTCTCTGTCTGACTGCAGAGAACCAAAAACCGGTTAATCCTGTATATAAGATTGTTATGTTCACAATAAAAAAATAAAAAAAAATATCTATCTATCTCAACTTCAGGATCTACACTCAAAATTAAAATGTAAAAAGGGCAGAGCAGAGGTTAACGAGAGTAAGCGGATCTACTACCTGATTAATGGGCTACAAACAGAATACCAGGACCAATCTTAGATTCAACCTACAATTAAACTTTCATAAACCTAATATCTTTGAGACTTTGCTCTCTCTCGATGCAAGAGGATGTGCCCCTGCTGTATGCAACAGAATAGTCCTTGACCAGATAAAAAAACATCATATAGACCTATTACTTCTGCAGGAAACAAATATAAACTCCTCATCCAAATTATCTAGAAGATGGGCAGAGTGGCCCTTTGACCTACAGCATTCTGCAATCCAACAACATCATGGAGCAGGAGTTAGCTTAGGTGTACATCATCGATTTCCCTACAAACTAAAAGTGATTGCTGATATACCAGGGTATGCCTTGTATGCGCACATAAAAGCACCCAGCCATGATACCTTGCACGTGTTCAACATCTACATACCACAGCAGGATGCTCTGGCATCACAAATCCTAGATTTCGTTCAAAACCATCTCTCTCTCTAGTATTCACCAAGAACATATCATAATAGCTGGAGACTTTAATTGCACTCTTAACCAAGAAAAAGACAGACTTCAATGTGCTGAACATCGTAGACAATTAATAAACAAACTTCAAACACTGGTAAACCATGATGAACTCATCGACGTCTTTCGGCATCAACATCAAGATAAGAAGTCCTACACATGGAAGTCAGCAATCACAGCGAAAAATAGGCCATTCTACTAAGCAAGACTGGACAGATACTATATTTCCAAACACACCTTTCCTCTAGTTAGAAACATCTCACACATTCCTTCCTACATCTCAGACCATTGCTTCATCAAGCTGCAACTTTCTTTATCTTTGGAAGCATCCAAATCAGAAAGTGCCTATTGGATCTTCAACAACACCCTCCTGAAAGATCCAAATTACATAAGAAACATTCAAGCTTTAATAACCAAACTCACTCACTCGAAAGTGGTTACAAAACCAATGAAAACATGGTGGCCCCACCTAAAATCCCAAATAAAATCATTTACGCAGATCTACAGTCAACAGAGGAACATTAGAATCCGACAACTTGAAGAATAGCGCAAGTATCTCAAAGAATTTACAACCGTGTTAAAAAACTTTTTTTATTATCCTGACGTTTCGATCTTCACATCAAGATCATCATCTGGAGCGTACATAAGTATACAGAACAAGCTGAGTTACACCATTAACTGTAAGCTAGAGAAACAATGATTTGATCACATGTTATTCTACTGGCGTGACATCTGGTGAAAAAATAAAAATAAAAATAAAGTAAAAAAATAAAATAAAATAAAATAAAAAATAAATTTTTACATCAAACTAAATTCTATTTTTACAATGACAGGAATAAACATTCTTTTAGATGGTTTTCTTTCAGAAACAATTGGTGTCCTATTTTTAGTATTACAATTCTTATTTTTGATTTACAATAATGGATTTTCTACAGTCCTGTTTATAGTTGTTCTTGGTGAGGAAGGTCGAATATATACCTTCCAAATGTTTGGGATTTTTAAACCATCATTGTTGTTCAGATTGGGGTGGTTGCTGATAATCTCACAGGCTTCCTTGAATTTCCGTTCATACCATGTTCTAGTGTGATGTAGACAGCTGGTGGTTTTCCAGTCAATTCTGTGTAAGGTATTCAGGGCATGATCAGAAAGGCCAGCTTCATCATAATTATTATATTTAATGTGTCGTTTATGTTCTTTTTGTCTAATAGGAATAGTGCATCCTGTTTCTCCTATGTATAGTATGTTGCAAGTACAATAAATCCGGTATTCTCCAGGGTGAGCTAGTGGAGGGAGTGAGTCTTTGGATGAGTTGAGTAAGTTTTTAATTTTGCAGGAGGTTTAAAGGTGGTTTTCAGGTTGTACTTTTGTAGTACTCTATTTATTTTGTCTGATATTCCTTTAATTTAGGGAATGATTATAGTTTTACTGTAGTCTAGTTTGTCTTTGTTTTTTATTATGGTTTTGTAGAGAATTTTGTTTATAGTATTTTGGCTGTATCCGTTTTTTTGTAGATTATTACTGATAGTTTTAAACTCGTCTTTCAGTGCCTGTTCACTAGAACAAATCGTCTGGGCTCTTTTTTTTAGCGTGTTGATGACACCTAGTTTTTGTGTTGGGTGGTGGTATGAGTTTATGAGTATATTGTCCCGTATGTGTCGGTTTTCAGTAGACAGTGAAGGAAAGATTGCGCGAGGGAAGACGTGTAACAAGTGTATCTATAAATGGAAGTGTGTTGTGTTTTCCAATTTCAATTGTGAACTGTATGCGTTTGTGTTGTTTGTTTAGGTGGCTAAGGAATGTGTCTAATGTCTGGCGGCCATGGGACCAGATCGCGAAAACATCGTCAACGTATCTAAGACAGACTTTGGGTTTTAGAGGGGGAAGAATCTAGGGCAAGTTGCTCAAAATGTTCCATGTAAAAGTTAGCAATGGGGGGGGGGATAATGGCGAGCCCATGGCTGTGCCTTCTTTTTGTAAGTAGAAGGCGTTTTGAAACACAAAGTAACCAGACCGTAATACATGCGCAAAAAGCGCCGTGATATCTGGAGGGAATTTGTTCTGTAGGAGAAGGATTGTGTCATTGATCGGGACATTCGTAAAGAGGGCAGAGACATCAAAACTGACTAATAAATCATCTTTTTCTAATGTAATGTCTTTGATGATGTTAATGAAGTGGTGTGTTTTTGATATAGGAAGGGGAATGACCTACCAACTCCTTGAGTGTTGCCGCTAATTTTTTGGCTAAGTGATACGTCGAGCTATCAATTCCTTCAACGATAGGTCTTAGCGGGGTGTTTTCTTTGTGAATTTTTGGTAGCCCGTAAATTCTAGGGGAGCGCGCGTAATGGGGGAACAGTTTTTTGACTGTATCTTCGGGCCATGTGGTAATTGATTTCAGTAGTTTCTCTGTTTTGTTTTTTGTTCTGTTAGTTGGGTTGTAGTTAACTAGTTTGTATGTGTTATTGTCAGAGACCAGCAGATTCATATTTTCTCTATAAGTGGTACGGTTTAAAATGACAGTGATGAATCTGATCACCTCAAAGGATTATCTCAAAAGAAAGCCCTTCCAATCATTCTGCCTTCCAAGCCATGCAAAGACACGCAGAATTATCGGCAAAAGGTGCCCTACATCAATCGCGGCATACAGAAATAAATCTTTCAGATGCCCCCACAAAATATTTTTTCTCTTTGGAAAAAAAAAATGCCAAGCAGCAAACTTCATCTCTGCTATCAGACTTCAAGAGGGCAGCATCACAGAAGATCCAAGTAAAATCACTTCTGAAATCCTACAATACTACAAGAATGCATACAGTTCCACACGAACATCCCATCATACCATTCACGAAATGCTGAAAGAAACAAAAAAAAAATCTCTGTAACAGACCGGAACCACTTCTTCTTTGAGAGTCATCTCTTATTGGAGGTCGGCGACCACCTTGGCAAATTTTGAGCGATCCTCAGCCACTCTAAACTGTCCCTCAGAGCTCATGCAAGTCCATTGTCTGATGTCTGCCAGCCATGATTTTCTTCGGAACCACTTAGAAAACAAAATCACGCTAGATGAACTGAAAATTGCATGCACATCCTTGCCAAAGAACAAATCTCCCAGCCTTGATGGTCTCGCGTTAGAGTTTTTCCATGTCTTCTGGAATCAGCTCGGACCACTTCTCCTCAAAACATTGCAAGAAACCTTAACGGGCTCCCACAATCCATCAGGACATGAGTAGCGCAAATGATTCCGAAGAAGGGAGAGAGAGCATACGGATATGCAAAACTGGCGTCCAATCTCCCTAATTAATACCAATTGCAAAATCATTTCCAAAGTTATAGCAAACCGAATAAAGCCAACACTGCCAGACGTTATTGGCCAACATCAAACGTACTCTGTCCCAGGAAGATCAATACATGAAAACCTCTATTTAATAAGAGATCTCATCCACATCGCGAACAGCCAACAGGAAAACCTAGCACTCGTCAGCATTGATCAGGAGAAGGCTTTCGACAGGGTAGAGCACGAGTACCTTTATGAAGTTCTAAAGACATTTGGCTATGGTCATCTCATCATTGAAACAGTGCAATTGCTATACAGAGATGCACACTTCTGTTTAAAAATCAACAACAGGCTCACTCGCACTTTGTCATACTCTCGAGGGATCAAGCAAGGATGTCTTCTCTCTCTGGAAAATTATACACACTGGCCATAGAACCCTTCTTAAAAAGAGTACACGACACCATCATCTCCAAACGAACCAGCATAACAGATCCTCATAAAACAATAACCCTATCAGCATATGCCGATGACGTCACTGCAATAATCCAAAATGAAGAAGAAATGATAGTAACTGAGGAAGCACACAGACTATATGCACAAGCCTCAGGGGCCAAATTAAATTCTTCAAAAACTACTGGCTTGTGGTCAGGCAGATGGAAGGATAGAACTGATTATTCTCCGATCGAATGTACCTGATCAAGCGAAGGACAAAGATACTTAGGTGTGTACTTTGGCAACAGCAGAATATATAACATGCTGAACTGGACACAGCTGCACAACCATTTTAAACAGGTGCTAGGTAAATGGAACAGTATTCGTTCCATGCCTTCACTTAGAGGAAAAGTACCAATAGTTAACCAGATGGCTGCGAATGTGTTATGGCATACCCTCAAAGTACTCACATCCGCTGAAGAATTTATACACCACATTCAAAAGACAATTGTATTGTTTCCTCTGGAACAATACTAACTGGACAACATACTCTGATCTCTGCAAGCCACACAATAAAGGAGGTCAAGGCCTGACTTCCCTTGAAAACAAGATTACATCCTTCAGGATAATCCTTCTCCTAAGGACACTTCAGTCCAGTCATGCTTACGTAATCACCTTCGATTACATCATGAAATCATCCACCCGAGGACTTACACTTTCCACAATCTTCCGAATGTCCATTTCTATACCATCTCCTCTTAAACTACCTCATTTTTACAAAGATGCTCTACAGCGGTGGAAAAAGACAGAACTTCATCACATTGAGAGGATCAACAGAGTGAGCTGTAATATCAGAACCACTGTTTTCGAAAAGAAATATAGCAAGTCTGACAACTGGCCAGCCCTTTCTTTTCCCTACATGGAACCGGGCAGGAATAAGAATCATAGGGACTTCCTGACCCAGACCCTAAAGTGGAAAACATTCACAAGCCTACCAATGAAGAACCCAAAAACTGAAAAGCAATACCAACAGATGCAAGCTGCTATTAGAAAAGTCTATCCAAATATCGCTACATCTCAGGAAATCCGTATTTCTTCTAGAAACTGCTGGGAGCCTACCTTTCATCTTGCATCATCTGAAGCCTCACTTCTCTCCAACTACAAGAAAATATACCACTTCCTCATATCAATGCCTTCAAATTCGCCCTTCATATATTCCTCTTTAACCCCTCATTTACTAAGCTACATATGCCACCAAGTTTTCAGTGGAATCTTCCATATAAATCGAGGTGTGCCAAACCAGATTCTGACATACAGTGGAGGCTATGGCATAACATCTTGCCAACTCCTACTAAGCTCCACAAATTTTAGCTAAGACAATCGGATCAGTGTCTATTCTGCGAAGTTTTAGACACCTTGGAACACACATATCTAATTTGTCCTGCAAACAAAGCGATGATCACCTACGCCCTGAATACAGCCTCTAGCACCTGTAACTACGCATACAGCCAAGAAGACTACTAGAATTTAGTCCATACAGAAGAGAACAAACAAAAAATATGCAATTTCCTCTTCATCTGCGCCAAGGCCGTCATTTGCAATTTCTACCTTAAGCAAACAAGAAATAACCAGCACCCATCCATCACTGAATTGAAACAAACCCTCATGTGTAGCCTACAGCAGAAACTACAAAGCAGGCTTTCACTGGAATTTGATTACTACAAAGAAAGAGGAACTGTCAAAAAATTCATAGAGGAGTGGAATCCAACTGGCACCGTGTTCTGGATTGCCGACGAAAATACACTTCAGCTGAAGAATAACTAAAAGTGATGCTGAACTGTAATATTGACTCTTACTGAAAAGACACATCCTGCCCACCGCTAATGTACCTTTTCCCCTTCATTGCTATTGTATATCTAAAAACAAAATTCTTTTTTCCGGTAATATACAGTGTTATAATATGTAAATAGTCCGTTTTTGTTATCTATGTTCCAATGTATATTTTATCAAGTTCAATAAAAAATAAAATAAAATAAATCGTATCTATCTATATTAGTCTACACAGAAGAAAACAGACACAGAATATACAATTTCCTCTTCTTCTGCGCTAAGACCGTCATCTACAGCTTCTACCTAAAACATACAAGAAATAACCAGCACCCCCATTCATCACTGAAACTGCACAAACCCTCATGTATATCCTCCGTCGGAAACTAAAAAGCAGGCTTTCACAGGAACTTGAGTACTACAAAGAAACAAGGACTGTCGCGAAATTCACAGAGGAGTAGAATCCAAATGGTACGCTCTTCTGGATTGACGACGACAACACGCTTCATCTGAAAGATAACTAAGAATGAAAATGAACTGTAAATTTTGAATTCATTTATTGCATTCCCTATTGTATACCCGAAAGGAAAATGTATTATTTCTCTGTAATATATATACTTATGTACTCATAATATGTAAATAGTGCTTGTTACCTATCGTCTAATGTATATATATTTTATGAGGTTAAATAAAAAAAAAATATATATATATATATATATATATATATACTAGGGGGGAGGGGCTCCGCCTCCCTCCCACCCCGAGTTCCGGGCTGGTAAGTCGGTAAGAGCCAGTAAGCTTTGATTAAGCTGGTAAGCCGGTAGGGCTGGTAAGACAAAAAACGTGACATAAAAACTAATTTAATAAGCCGAAAGGCTATTTTACCGGCGAACATGTTAATAGAAAGGGGGATGGTAAATCCCTTTATGTTTTAATAGCCGGGTACGAAACTCGGATCGAAATCCATCGAAATCCATAGAGTTTCATGCCGAAAAAAGAAAAAAAAACCGTCGGCAGGCCCAAGTATAAATGATCACATGGATTTCGATCCGAGTTTTGTACCCGGCTATTAAAACATAAAGGGATTTACCATCCACCTTTCGAGTAACAGAAAAACGTTTCAAATTTTGGCTTATCTTTATATATATATATATATATATATATATATGTGAGAATGATCACTGACTCGGTTAACATACATAATTTTATGAAGAATTAAATGACTAGAACCGAGATTTAAGTAAAAAGGTTTTAATATAAACACACTACTAGTTTCGGCCTGTAACAGCCTTCTTCGGGTTACATTATAAAAGAAAAAACACTAAACATTGAGGGTTAAAAGACTATGAAACAACACAGACAGTCTTTATACATAATTAGCATGAAAACGTTGTAGTTGTATTTGAAGCCGTTCTTTCGTTTGTTGCATTGTTGGGAGAGTGCGTGTTTGCTGCATCACGTGAACGCCAGTACATGATTACAGCTGAATGACTATCTGGGAGGTTGTAGCTTAAGTTGTTATTTAGATGAACAGGATTGAAGATGATTTCTCTAGATTCCACAATTTTTCTCTCTATTTCGTCACTGCAACGGAAGATGTTAGTCGATTTTTCCCAGCAGACTTTGTGACTTTGGTTATCATCATTAGGATTAGCCGAGAAAAGGATATGACTTGATAATGCACTCGCTCGCTGTCTCTTGTAAGTAATGTCTCTCATGTGTTCTTCCATACGCATTTCGACAGATTTGTCTGTCTGCCCGAAATAAGGAATATCGCAGTCACATAATATTTTATATACACCAGGGTATTTGAGTTGATGATGACAAGGTTTTGGGTGGCTCATTAAGGAACTGATCTTTGGAAGTGGAGTGAACAAGGTTCTGATATTGTAATTTCTTAGAACTTTTGCTAATTTGTGTAAAACAGTACTTGTGTAAGGAATGGATATATTGCCTTTGAATCTATTTGTTTCTTCTGAGCGATGTCTAGGAGGATTAAGAAGGAATTTGTCAATGATTTTCTTGGAATATCCATTAACTTCGAAAGAAGTTTTCAGATGGTTTATTTCTGTAAGCAGTTCATTTGGGTCATCAAGAAGAGAACGGGCTCTATGTCCCAAGGTGGAAATTATTCCAAGCTTATGAGGAGGGAAATGATGAGACTGACTGTGCAGATATCTGTTGGTATGTGTGGGCTTTCTATATATCGATATTTTTAGTTTACCAGAAGAGCGAGTCAGTTTGACATCAAGAAAAGGCAAGGAATTATCGGTTTCAAGCTCAGCAGTAAACTTAATACTTTGATGTCGGCTATTGAGATGTTCGAGGAAAACCATAAGGGATTCATGTCCATGGCTCCAAACAATGACGACATCATCCACATAACATTTCCAAACTTTAGGTGTTAAAATAAAGGAAGAGATAGCCTTGGTTTCAAAATCCCCTAAGTAAATATTTGCGAGTACAGGGGATAAAGGATTACCCATAGCCAGTCCATGATTTTGTTTGTATATATTATCTTGAAATTTGAAGTAACCGGACCTGATGCAATGTGTAAGCAAGGTTAACAGCTTTTGGATAACTTGTCATTACTCAAGGACAAGTTATCCAAAAAATGTCTTCATCTGTAGGGAGATTAGTGAACAAAGAAGTTATGTCCAAGCTAGCCATGATGTCATTTTCATCAACTGTAATATCCTTGATGTATGTAACAAATTCTGTAGTGTTCTTGATGAAGGATGGTGACTTCCCTGAAAAACGTTTGAGGTATTTGGCAAGATATTTTGAAAGTTTGTATGTAGGAGAATCGATACCTTCTACAATTGGGCGTAATGGGGTGTTCTCTTTATGGATTTTAGGAACACTATATATGCGAGGAATTAACGGATGGAGAGAGCGTAGAGATAAACGAACGTTTCGGGATAATTCAGTTGTTGTTTTTAATAAGTTGTTTGTACGAGTTTGAAGTTCACGAGTTGGATCTCTCTCAAGTATTGAGTAGGTATCATTATGTAGTAATTCAATCATTTTATTCTGGTAATCTTCAGCGTTCAGGATGACTGTTGCATTTCCTTTATCCGCAGGGAGGATGATTATATCTCTGTTGTTTTTTAAACTTTTAATAGCTTTGCATTCAGTTGAAGTAATGTTGTCTACAGGTGGTTTTGAGTTATTGATAATAAAGATTGATTCAATACGTAGAAGGTTTGCATCTTGTGGAGGGAGAAAAGAAGCAGCTTTTTCTATTTTTGTAAGTAGTGTCTCCTTTGGTATTAATTTTGGGGAAGGAATAAAGTTTAGACCTTTACTAAGGATGCTTTGTTCTACATCTGAAAGTATACAGGAGGATTTGTTGATAACGACTTTGTCAATATTGATGTGTGGTTTAGAGTTCCTCTTATTTTGTAATCTCTTTAATGCTTCAAATTTACTTATAAAATTTACTTTGTTATCATATTGTATTCTGGCTGCTTGAGATTCACAGTATGTATTAAAGGTATGCCAACTTTCATTATCTAGAGATTCTTCCAGTTTTTCAGCTATGGTTCTTTTTTTATTGAAAAGAAAAGCGAGAGAGCGTTTAGTATCCGATATTCTTTCAGACAGTAGGTCTAATTTAGCTTTATGATAGATTCTCATCGCACGTTCAGTTGTTATGTTTTCTTTAAAGCATATAAATTTAGGAAAGACAGCATGGAATTTGCAACGTTTTAAGAAGACCAACCTGTTGATGTTTAGTCCGATCCTCTTTAGTGTCTTGTTGAAGTTTCTTTTATTATTGATAATAGAAGATTCGTCATGAAGGTTATAGATAACAGAATGATCATTGACTCGGTTAACATACATAGTTTTATGAAGAATTAAATGACTAGAACCGAGATTTAAGTAAAAAGGCTTTAATATAAAGACACTACTAGTTTCGGCCTGTAACAGCCTTCTTCAGGTGACATTATAAAAGAAAAAACACTAAACATAGGGTTAAAGGACTATGAACAACGCAGACAGTCTAATAAATTAGGCCTACTGTCTGAAAGAATATCGGCTACTAAACGCACTCTCGCTTTTCTTTTAAAGGTAGCATTTCAATACCTTACATTAGTTCAGTCTCCAATAAATTGGCTAAAGTCCTTAAAAAATACATCAGGACATTTTTCGCTACATTCCCTAAAGTCCGTTCTCTTATAAGCCACCCGAAGCCTATTCATCACAACTTGAAATATCCTGGTGTTTACAAGTTATGGTGCGATTGTAATATTCCTTATTTTGGACAGACTAACAAATCTGTTGAATTTCGTATTGAGGAGCATAAGAGAGACATCTCCTATAAAAGATCACATGCATCTGCCCTATCCAGTCATGTTCTTTTCTCAAACAATCCTCATGATGACCTACATAGTCACTCAGTTTGCTGGGATAAATCCGAAAACATTTTCCGTTGCAGTGATGAGTTTGAAAGGAAAATCTTTCTTTTGAAGGAAATATTTTTAATAAAAATCTCCGGAGGAGATATAGATGTAATTAATTTTTTAACTTGGGGATACTGTATATTAGGGTTACCAAGTACTTTTATAAGCTTGGTTATTTAACTCCTAATCCCAAGTATGCAAACAATTAAGTCTGCGCCTGAAACATAGTTCAAGTCTAAAGATGGTACAACATCAGGGCTACTCATTGTAAAGGTGGGTAAAGCTCTGATCACTATTCTTAGTATTTCCCATAATGTAAAGCACATCTTACTAAAAGATGTATACTGCAATACATTATGGGTGGGGTCACTACCCAGACCGGTTTCAACCCTTTTTGAGGTCTCCTCAGTGAGTATCTAGACCCTAAACACCTTGCAGCAACTTCTATAGGTAAAGTTGATAAGGCTCTGTATTACTAAAACCTTGGTATTTAGGGTATAGCTACTCACTGACTAGACCTCAAAAAAAGGTTGAAACCGGTCTGGGTAGTGACCCCACCCATAATGTATTGCAGTTATTATGTATAATAATGATATGTAATAATATGTAATACATCTTTTAGTGAGATGTGATTTACATTATTGGAAAATACTAAGAATAGTGATCAGAGCTTTACCCACCTTTACAATGAGTTGCCCTGGTGTTGTACCATCTTTAGACTTGAACTATGTTTCAGGTGCAAACTTAATTGTTTGCATACTTGGGATTAGGAGTTAAATAACCAAGGTTATAAAATTACTTGGTAACCCTAATATACATTATCCCCAAGTTAAAAAATTTATTATATATATATATATATATATATGTGTGTGTGTGTGTGTGTGAAAACATTTTACCTTGGGGATAATATATATTAGGGTTGCCAAGTAATTTTATAAACTTGTTTTTTTACTCCTTCTCCCAAGTAAGCAAAACAGTTAAGTTTGTTTGCGCCTGAACGTAGTTCAAGTCTAAAGGTAGTGCAACACCAGGACAACTCGTTGTAAAGGTGGGTAAAGATCTCATCACTATTCTTAGTATTTCCCATTATGTAAAGCATATCTCACTAGACGATGAATACTGTTATACATTATGGGTGCGGGGGTCACTACCCAGACCGGTTTCAACCTTTTTTCAGGTCTCCTCAGTGAGTAGCTAGACCATGAAATAAGGTTTTTAGTAATACAGAGCCTTATCAACTTTACCTATACAAGGAGCTTTTACTTTGAACAAGAAACTCTGGATGAGATAAAGATGTCAAAAATTTTTACCTTGTGGATAATATATATTAAGGATACCAAATTTATAAAAAAATTTATATATAAAAAACCAAGTTTATAAAATTACTTGGTATCCTTAATATATATTATCCCCAAGGTAAAGAATTTTCACATCTTTATCTCATCCAGAGTTTCTTATTCAAAGTAAAAGCACCTTGTAGCAACTTGTATAGGTAAAGTTGATAAGGCTCTGTATTACTAAAAACGTTGGTATGAAGATGGCGGCTCGTGTGTTGGTGTTCAGTGTCGTGTATTATTGATGATGAATTATGAATTGGATTGATATGTTTTTAGCGATTTATATTTATGCTTATTCATTAGTAATAGTAGTTAATTGCTTGCTACCATAAACAGTCACTTTATTTTCCATAGTGCTTTATCCAGGTAAGTCATTTGTAATTACAAGGGCGATTCGCTAGGCCTACAGCCGCTAGTATCCCCTTTGTTTGTTTCTTATAGTGACATTTTATTGCTGGTAGACACCTAAGAGTGTCTACGGTAATTGCTAGTGCACCCTCAAAAGTCCACAGGATTATCTTTACCTGCTTGTGACACCTGAGAAATCTCTACTCTTTCTCCATCTGTGTCTTGAAATGGCTAAACTTGTGTATGAAACCAAATTTGAGGAAGTTTATAAGGAATTCCTCAGACTTTGAAAGCTGCTGAGTGATAATTGGCAGGGAAAAGTGAAATTGTATGACACGTTTCCCCCTGAATGTGTCTCAGACGTTGTCGCTGAAGATCATTTAGAATCGGTGCCTTCTACTTCTTCAGTCTTTGTAGAAGTGCGCGCACGCAAAAAGTGAAGAACAACAGATGAACCGCACAATAACAATACTGAAATGGAACAGGATTCTCAGGGTTCGAACGCCGCTATTTCTCCCAAAGAAAAGGTGCCGCCGATTATCCTTAGAGAAAAGCATAAGTTGGCAGCTTTAAGATCCACAATGTCCAATTTGCATATTGGCTTCATTAAGGCCAAAAACATGGATGAAGGCATAAAGATCCAGCCAGCAACAGCGACATACTGCAGAAGATTGACCAAACAACTGGACGACAGAGGCATCCAGTATCATACCTTTGCGCTCAGCCCTGAAAAAAAACTTAAAAGTATTCTTTCGTGGTGTCTGTGAAGAATTGACACAGCAAAAACAGCTGCTGACCTAAATCTCAGGATCTTCCTCCAGCCAAAGTGAGTAGAATGTACAAAGCAGACAAGACTCCCATGACATTAGTCCTTGTTGAGATTCATAAAATATACAAGGATATTTACAACTTAAAAACAGTCTGTGGTCTCATTGTCACACCAGAACCACTCCGTAAAAGATCGTCTTCTGGGCAGTGCCACAGGTGCCAGAAGTTTGGCCATGCCCAGAATCTATGCAGAGCGGAATATAGATGTTTAAAATGTGGAGACAGCCACCAACCAATACCCGCACAGAGCTGAGGACTACCTCGGCCAAATGTGCCAACTGCAGTGGCCCTCATCCTGCGAACTACAAAGGATGTACTCAGCACCCAAAGAACAGACGGATGGAGGCAATCAATCAGCCCTCCTCCTTCAGTACAAGAACACCAGAGGCCCAGACATCAAAACCGGATACTCAGCGGCCACAGTCGGAGACCTCCAATAATAGAGACACCCGAAAGCAAACAAGAAGCTATGCCGATGTTACCCGTAAAATTAGACCAATTCCAGAACATAATCAACCAACAGCAACTCAAAACCTAACAGCTGTTATTACGGCCTCACTAGCAAACATGCTACAAAATTTCAGCCTATCAAACCCTACTGAAACCTCCACTAAAAGATTTCTTCGTGAAACACAGGTCATCCTCACAGCTCTTATAAATGAATAGTAACAAACTCATTTCAGCATCTCTTCAGATAGTTGCTTGGAACCTTAAAAACAAAATTCTGGAACTCCGACACTTCACATCTAGTTGTCAACCAGATGTTATTTTAATCAGTGAAACTCATTTAAAACCCTCAGACAATCCTACAATAAGGGGCTATCACCTATACAGAAATGATAGACTACTCTACAGAGGCGGTGGCACTGCCATCTTTATTAAAACTACATTAAGCACCACTCTGTGAGCATTCCTTCAACCACTACCCTTGAGATCACCGGAGTGGAAGTAGTCACCAGCTCCACTGGTAAACTGAAAATCTACTCAGCTTACAACCCTTCCCAAAAATCTCTACTTCACTCTGATCTAAATGCCATCTGATGCACCAGAGAGCCCACCATTGTTGCCTGGGATCTGAATTCCAAGCACCCTGAGTGGAATTGTACACCCACAAACAAGAATGGTTGCACCCCTTTACAATTACTTAGGATCAAGCAACGCTGTTGTGGCAGGCCGCACCGAACCAACTCATCTCAGTACGTTCGGCATTGCTGACATTCTGGATATAGCTATCCTTCAGGATATTAAACTTAAATTCAGCATCATATCTATGGATGAACTATCATCCGTTCACAATCCAATTCTACTACAGCTGGGAAATCAAGAATACTTATGTCCTCCTTCTCACTCCTACATTGCATGGGAAAGACTGTCAGCAGCACCCAAGGATTATATTGGACCTGTTCCTCACATACGCAGAAAAGAAGAAGTAGAAACTGCAGTTACAAATCTCACACAACAAATTAATTCTGCTATAAAGGTAGCTTCCTCCTAAAAATCTGCCCGCAAGCCAGATCGTTTGCCTGACGACATCATGAACTTGATCAGAGACAAAAACAGAGCTATGAAAAGATACCGTAAAACGTGTGCACCACAAGATAAAACAAATCTAAACAGATTAAATGGGGCAGTAAGAGATGCACTCAAAGCCCATAGAGACCAAGTATGGGATGTAAAGTTAACTTCCATTTCACCTACTGATCACTCCATCTGGGGACTACTGAAAAATATCAAAAACAAAGACAGATCCCTTCCCCCAATATTCTCTGACCAGGGCCTTACTCACACAGATGTAGAAAAAGCAGAAGTTATAGCACACAACTTAGAGGAGCAATGCAGGCCTTCGTATGGAAACCTTGACTTTGACCACATATATAAGATTCACAGCAAGGTCAGACACTTACTTAAACTTCCTATCTCCAGCACTGACCATATTGCACCAACATCACCTGCTGAGTTATATGACATTATTAAAAAATTAAAGAACAAAAAAGCTCCTGGGCCAGACGGCATTACTAATCGGGTCATAAAACTTCTGCCCCGAAAAGCAGTAGTGCACCTGACCAGTATAATAAATGCAATTTTAAGATTTCACTATTTTCCTTCCACCTGGAAACGGGCTGACGTAATTCCTATACATAAGCCAGGCAAACACCCACACCTACCGCAAAATTATCGCCCAATCAGTGTTATCTCAAATCTGGGTAAGGTTGCATAGAAGATCATCCTCTCACGACTCCAAACCTCAGTAAATGACCTAAATATCCTCCCTAAAGAACAGTTTGGTTTCAGGCAACACCATAGTACTACCCAGCAAATCCACAGAATTGTGGAATACATCACCACCAGCTATAACTGGCACCAGTGCACAGGCGCTGTTTTCCTAGACTTATCCAAAGCATTTGACAAAATCTGACATTTTGGACTCCTGCACAAACTTATCTCAGCCGGTACCTCAGTAAAAAATGGTTCACTTAATCCATTCATATCTTCAGAATAGAACCATGCAAGTAAAAATCAACGGTTCTACATCCTCCCAGCGCCACATCTTTGCTGGAGTGCCGCAGGGAACTCTACTGGCTCCATTGCTGTTCTCTATATATACATGTCAGACATCCCACACAATCCGATGACTTCCATTTTGGCCCTGTATGCGGACGATACAGCAATACTAACCAAATCTCTCAAACCCCATTTAATTACCAGAAAGCTTCAAGAAAACATTCTAAATCTGGAGGGTTGGTTCTCTAAGTGGAGATTGGAAGTCAACCCCCAGAAAAGCTCAGCCGTTCTTTTCTCAAAAAGGCCAATGTTACAACTATACCTGATGACAATTCATCCTATAATCACCTATGCCTCTCCGGCCTGGAGCCACACCTTTAATGCTAACATTATCAAAATACAGCGAGTGCAGAACAAGTGCTTGAGAATGATTCTGAACGCCCCGTGGTATGTTAGAAACAATCAACTCCACAGAAACACAAATATTCCCTATATTTTCTCTTTTCTGCAATCCTTAGCATCCAAGTTTTTCCTAAAGACGTCCACACATCCCAACGATTTGGTTCAGCAAGCTGCAGCATACGATCCAACGGACATATTCAAATATAGAAGACCAAAAGCTATATTAGCCTCCTTTAGTGATGCATAATCTCCATGCCCTTTCAGGGCGAGCAATCTGCTCATAAATTTTACCTTCACTGTAACCACAACAGATAGCGGGGAATATGAAAAGCATCTTGCTTCACCCCTAAAGTCATAAATGTCATTTATCAATTGTCAAACCTTGGTATTTCAGGGTCTAGCTACTCACTGAGGAGACCTCAAAAAAAGTTGAAACCGGTCTGGGAAGTGACCCCCACCCATAATGTATAACAGTATACATCTTCTAGTTAGATGTGTTTAACATTATGGGAAATACTAAGAATAGTGATCAGAGCTTTTACCCACCTTTACAAAGAGTTGCACTGGTGTTGCGCTACCTTTTAGACTTGAACTACGTTCATGCGCAAACTTAACTGTTTTGCTTACTTGGGAGAAGGAGTAAAAAACCAAGTTTATAAAATTACTTGGTATCCTTAATGCAAAGCATTAAGGATAAATGATGCTATGCAGAGCCGGCGCTAGGGTCTTTGACGCCCGCATGCAATTCCTATCTAAGCGTCCCTGTAACGATCCGGGAGTGTGTAGTTCTTTTACGATAATAAATATTTTAATTATTTGAAATTTCTTAAATAAATTTTGACAGAACAGCCACGCGTTGTTCTCTAAATGTAACGAACCGGAGTGTTGACTAGGCAGGATAATCGTTAAAAACCCATATATTCAAAAAATTCTCAAAAGTTAAAGCAAATTTTGATAAAGCCACTTCACTTTAATCGTTGAATATAATGATACAGGAATTATAGCCTTCTCACCGACCCGAATAGCTAACAAAATTAAAATGAATTTTAATTAAAGTTAAAATTTATTTGAACTAAAGTTTAAAAAATTCTTGCGTTTTACAAGTTACTAAATTCTTAGTAACTTGTAATAATTTTTATAAGTAGAACTATCTTTTAGGTAATTAAAAGAAACTCAAGATAGATGAGAAAATAATAAAAGAATTCAGAAATAATTAGAGCATTTAATATAAGTATTCAAAAAATGAAATACAGAATAACAGAAAATAAATTAAATTACATAAATGTACTTGAATTTTTTTTTATTAAAATTTTAAGGTATTTGATTTCATATTCACAAAATTAGAAATAATGGTCTTAACATCTAATTACGCACATATATCATTTTCAGTAGCTACTATTAACGCCAAACTAACAAGCCTTTTTTGTGACATACTTGTTCTTAAGTAGGGTTTAATCAATTTCAACTTGGAAAAGGAACGTTCACCGCTCGCTACACTAACAATTAAGGTTAATAGTATTCTTAAAGCAATTGAAAAGTTAGGGAAGATAAATTATTGGACACAATAAAATTAAGAATATCGAAAGAGCTTTTGAATATTTAAATTATCCATCCGAAAAATATCCCGGAAAGCACATAACTCGTCATATAGTTCTATTGCATTTACGTCTTTATTGTCGCAGTCCTTCAAGAGAATCTCTAAATAGTCACAAATTTTTCTTAAATCTTCGTTATTAATTTGTAGTAATCTATATGAGAAATTGAAATTATCATATCTTTTAGTTGTTCAAAACGTTCTATTAACGAACACATTGCAACGTCCAGAAGTGTATAAAACACATTCACTCTAAATTTATCTTCTGACGATTGTGGCGTTTCGTCATGATGTTCGTAGTCAAATTGTCGTGTCTTCTTTCGTCGTCAAACTTCCGTACCAGTTTTAAATTCTTGTTCTCCATCCATCTCTTCACTCAGTTATTTTGCCGTTTTTAGAACTTCTTTAAAATTTGTATCTGATCGATACTCTTGTAAGAATATTTTTAAGTTTTCGATAGATTCTAAAGCAAGTGCAATGTTCATATTTTTGTCTTGAAGCATTTTACTCACAGGGTTTATTCTGTTAAGTAAATCATACCAAGTTATAAGAAAGCAAATAAATGTGTAGTTCTTTATTTTAGCATATAATGTTTGTGCTTCATGCTGAGTTTCTTTATTAAAATTTTTATTATTTAAAATTTCAAAAAGTGCATCATAAATTTCTCCTAACTGATATCGTAGAGGGTGGATTGCATTAATTTTATTATCCCATCGCGTTTCTGATGACTGTTTCAATGTTAATTTTTTTACGAACTTTAAAAGGATTGCCCAACGTTTGTAAGAGAATGAAAAGAATTGTATATTTCTTGAATAATTGCAAAGAAACTAATTGCATATGCATTCACTTTGGCTGCATCGTTAATGATTAAATTTAGAGTATGAGCAGCACATGGCACGTAAAAAGCTCGAGGATTTTTGTTCAAAAGCAAATTTTGGAGCCCATATTTGCCCCATTGTCATACCCTTGACCTCCCATGTCTTCAATGGGAATGTTCCATTTTTCCAGTTGTTCCATTATTGTTGCACATAAACCACGTCCTGTGGAATCTGATATATCTGCAAAACCTAAACGTTTTTCCTGATCATGACAATTCCATTGTCACAGGAAACAAAGCGAATAATAATGGTCATTTGTTCTGTTTTACTTGCATCAGGTGTGCAGTCTAAAATTATGGAATAATATTTAGATTTTAGAATTGATAATAAAATTGTATCCCTGATTGCGTTACTTAAAGTTTCCAATATTTCATTTTGACTGTCTTTACTCAAATAGTGTAACCTATTGTTTCGTTGTAGGGCCCTTTGAAAATGATTTTCCATAACGGGATCAAACTTCCCAAACAGTTCGACTAATTTTAAAAAATTGCCATTATTTCTTTCATATAATTTATCAGATGATCCGCGAAAAGCTAAATTTCGGCTACCAAGGAATTTTATAATTTAAATGAAGCGTTCTAAAACACTCGTCCAATGTTTCTTTTCCATTTCATACATGCTTTGAGTCTGGAAATCAATAGTAGTTTTGTTTTTTTAAATTTTTATCAAGTTCCTTCCGTTTTAAGAAACTTTTCATGCGAGTTAAACTAGTCTCATGTCTATATAAAGTTGTACTTACATTTCTCCAATCGTTATTACCTTCTACAAGACTCAGTGGGTGATTCAGTTGATTCAGTAGGTGCGACAAGTTTGCAACAAAAGCAAAAAACAGAATTTAAAGTTTCGGAATAAATGAGCCATGTTCTTGGCACGAGCTCCCGTTTTCCATTTTTCTATTATAATACGTGTCGCCAAATTTACGACCATATGTATCTCTGGGATATATTATATTTTTATTTTGAACAGGCCCCATTTCAATTAAAACACAACTCGTAATTTTTCATCAGTATTTCCCAGTTCATCACCTGGATCTTCTAAATTCACAGAGACTAACAATGTTAGTTTCGTGGTCAACTACAACAAAATCTTGTTGTAGTTGACTAAATCCTAACTATTTTTCACTTAAATCATGTTCAATTAACTTGTTCAATAGTTGCAATAGTATCTTCATGCAAACTGGATGATGTGCACGGTTCTTCAACTCTGATTTCTGATGTATAGAGTTGGTTACAATCTGCATCAGAATATTTTAATAAATTTATTAACAGTCCCAGTTTGTTTCTTAATATCTGCTTCTGTCGCAGCGTGACGCTTATGATTTTGTGCACAGGATAACGTTTTTTTTTAAATTTTTGATTCCATTTCTATTTTATACTCACAAGAAATTATTACACAACACGACACAGAGACGAAACAATAGTTCGCACTGCGCTACTGTCAGTTGCCTACTGAGATGCGTACCATATGACTGGTTAACTAGCAACAAATGTTTTGTACGAAAATTCGTTTCTGCGCATAAAAACTATTCACCGTTTCACTTTAGATAGACTGCAGTAGACACAACATTCTGCAGGCAAGCATTTAGCCTGCTCTAGCTGCAAAATTGTAAAGAGGCGGCAATATAAATTTTTTTAAAATTTTTATTCATACGTACAAAGTGTATACGGTCTCATTTATTTTAATATTGATCATTCTAAGAATTTTTTTGTTTTTATGATAAAAATTTTGTTTCTTAAAAATTAACTTATGAACCATTCCCTGGCGGCGGCGTACCCATCGTAGCGGCGCCCACCTACACCGCATGCTCTATATGCCCGCTTCCGCCGGCCCTGATGCTATGTATTAAAGGCAAGGGGCCACTGCCCAGACCTGTTTCGACTTGTATTGAGGTCTCATCAGTGGGAGCCAGGCTAAGAAATACTAAGTTTTGAGTAATACAGAGCTTATAAATATTTTACCAACACAAGTTACCATAATGTGCTTTGACCTTATTAAATTAAAATCTCAGGATGAGAGATAGATGTAGAAAGTTTTTTACTTTGGGTATAATATATGTTAAAGATACCAAGTTATTTTAAATATAAACCTAGTTTTTTACTCTATTTCCCAAGTAAGCAAACAGACAAGTCAGTCAAGTTTGCACCTGCAAGTGTTGCAAGTCTAGCTGACCCTGCACGTAGTGCAAGTCAAAGGCAACTCGTGGTAAATGTAGCATAAGCTCTGATCACTATTCTTAATATTTATCCTTAATGCAAAGCACATCTCCTGGAGGAGATGTATGATGCTATCTATTAAAGTCAAGGGGCCACTACGCAGACCGGTTTCGACCTTTATGAATAAGTAAAGCCGTCTCTAAAAATTCGGACGATCCCTAGGCCACTCAATTGTGGGAGAGAGAGACCGTCCATCTCAGCTTTGGCTCCACTCAGTGATGATCCACCCACCACCACCGAGCAGAACCACTCATATTCTGAAGAAAAGCATTCACCGACAAAGCCCCTTACCGTGCCGTGCCGGAAAACACTTGGAGACTCAAACTCCCTGGAGACTCAAATTTCTCCCTTAAGGCAAAAACCTTAAGAGAGCGAACTCATAATAGTCCCCACCGGTTTCGACCTTTATTAAGGTCTCATCAGTGGGAGCCAGGCCAAGAAATACTAAATTTTAAGTAATACAGAGCTTATAAGTATTTTACCGACACAAGTTACCATAAGGTGCTTTGACCTTGTTAAATAAAAATTTCAGGATGAGAGATAGATGTAAAAAGTTTTTTATCTGGAGTATAATATACGTTAAAGATACCAAGTTATTTTAAATATAAACCTGGTTTTTTACTCCATATATATATATATATATATATACAATATATACACGTATATATATGTTTTTTCAAACAACCTTATAAACTTGATTTTACCACATATAGGAAAAACAACATCGGCGCCTTCTCGTGGTCCCTATCTAAACACTATCCTCCTTCATTGTCAGTTCACTTCAATCATTGTACAGGATCTTTACATCTTCGTTATTAACTATTGTTCTCCCATTTCAGCGGCATCAGCAATTCATTAAGAACAGCGCAGACTTCACAGAAAACGAAAAAGATATACACATAGATCCTTCAGACATATTAGCGAGTTTAGATGTTGTCAGCCTTTTTCACAATGCCATCCATGACATTAATCTCGACATGAAAATGGAGAGACAGAAACAGGTGGAAGAAAGGAACAGGAAGATCAGACTCCACCTGGGCTCGGAAGATAGGCAATCAGCTGCTTTCTACAACGGGCGCTACGTCAATTTTCGACAGGAGCGAACTATCACCACCATCAGTGAAGGCGGGTGTACATACACCACAATATCTGACATCCTGAACGCCTTCGACTTGCCATCAACTCGAAGCACAGTCGATGGCGAGAACTCTCCCATCGGCGTCCCTCTGCATGTTATGGAAGGCTCCTAGGACGAGGAGGCTAGCATAAGTACCCCTACCCCGGTGCTGTGTCTAAGCGCCAGAGCGATATTAAGGGGTACTTTTGGCTCAGTTCCTGTATTGGAAAAAGTGTGTTTCTTGCAGGAACAAGAGCATGATGAAGCTAGCATTAGCTTCCACACCTCCTCTTGTTTAGATGGCAAACGGAGCTCTCTGATGTTGAGTGAGGAAACATAGAAGGGGTGGCGGCATCATGAGGCTTTACGATGTTATACCCGACCTAAGCTTAATTTGCAGCCGTTTGACATACTTGATTAAGGATTCGATCTGTTGGGGGGAGGCAGAATATCCAGCTCTCTGCAAACTGGCTTCCACTTTCGTACACGAGCTCGAGAGGACCTCGAATTCGTTTCGACTGTTTTTTATTATGAAGCTGGTGATCTTATTATCAGACGTTTTGTAGTCATATCCTTTAAACTGGAAGTCAGTGTATTTGCTTATTTTAGAGTTAGTACTTTCTTTTCGTTGGGGAGAGGTTTCCACCTCCATTTCGGTCTCGGATGTTGTGTCTGTGCTTCTCCTAGAGTGAGTTCTATGCTTTTTTTCTTTTTTTTTTTGGAGAAGCCTCCTGCCTCCTTTTCTTAGGTGGTTCCTTGGGGGGAGGGGGGGGGTTGTTGTTACCCTTAGTTACCCGTAGTGCAAACTTGACTTACTTCTGTTTGGTCACTTGGGATATAGGATTATAAACCAAGTTTATATAAAATTACTTGGTATCTGGAATACTTAATATACCCAAGTTAAAAAACTTTCTACATCTATCTCTCATCCTGAGATTTTATTTAATAAGTTCAAAGCACCTGTATTTAGGTAAAATTTGGTTTTTGTTTAGGTAAAATTCATAAGCACTGCATTACTTCAACCTTAGCATTGTCAGATATGGCTCCCACTGACGAGACCTCAATAAAGGTCAAAATCGGTATGGGTAGTGACCATTGCCTTTAATGCATAGCATCATACATCTCCGCAAGGGGATGTTCTTTAGATTAAGGGGAAAATACTAAGGAAAGTGATCAGACCTTAATCCACCATTACCACGAGTTACCTAGAGTGGCACTACCATGAGTTGCTTCAGACTTGCACTACGTGCAAGCACAAAATTGACTTATTTGTCTGTTTGCTCAATTGGGAAATAGGATTAAAAACCAAGTTTATATAAAATTACTTGTTATCATGAATACATAATATACCCAAGTTAAAAAAACTTTCCACACACACACACACACACACACACACACACACACACACACACACACACACACACACACACACACACATATATATATATATATATATATATATAGTATATATATAGTATATAAAAATCAGCTAATTGTTAACCAGCTAACACTTTTGTTCCCATATACAGAGAAGACGAGGCCGTTTTAGCCATATATACCTTTTGGAAACTAAGGAGGGGAATTCAATCTCCCCCTGAAGCCAATCATAGCTAGCCCAAGACTATCACTAATCACACAGGGCATCCGGTGAAGAGAAGAGGCAGCTGTCAAGTGCCGCCACCTGGTGGTCCCTAATCCTAAAACTATGTTTACTGCCAGAAAATAGTTTGGGTTCTACGTATTTTTCTTCAGTTTACGGTACGAAAAACCTGAGTTTCTGGAAGAAAAAAAATAACATTTGCCAGTGCCAGAGATCGAGTAACTAGCGATCTCATCGAAAAAGGACTTGGTAAAAGTTACCTTATTTGGAGACTGGAATTGAACATACGACGCTCTTTCTGCGGGTGGTCTAAACACCATAGATAGACAGAACACACAGCTCTTCCATCGAGACTATTTGATTACACCAAACTTACAATATATACAGTTGCTTTTACCCCAATGGGTCTGCTGTTGGTCACAATTATTTAATTTTGTGAAACTGCCTCTTGCAATTGTATGGTCCTACACACCCTTATGGTTTGTGTAAATTCATTTCTGCTCTTGTTGGACCAATTTGTTTTTTAATGGTGTTTTATTTACATTTCGTATTACATTTGTGACATATTTTGATTTTTCCATACTTATTTCAAATTTCATAAGAAGACATAGATAATAATAATTATATTCCTAGTTACATTCAGGTTGTAAACTTATTCCATTTGTCATACTGTTCTAAATAATATAAATTATTAATCATTTTAGCACACTCTTGTTTAATTACACATTGAAAGTTTACTTCCAGAAATTATATTCTTAACTGATTTTGGTGGTTCGACACACACACACATCATACAACTATCTAAACTTGGTTAATTTGATGGAAACTGAATATTAAGGACTTCCATTCTTCTATATTGAACTTTTTACAAAGGAGAGAGTTCCTCATTGGATCTTGAAGTTACTGATGGAACTTTGTCAAGATATTTTCACTGCCTTTTCTTTTATACATCTAATCACACCTGTATGACCAAATAGTATACATAGTAATAATAATTATGATTATTTTTACCCTACTTGGCTTCTTCCTATTTAGCCCAAAATATTACTTTTACATTCATTATTGGAATCTGTGGCATATTGTTTCATAACATTTCAGATTTCTAATGCTTTTTCACGAGAAATCATCATGTGGAAAAGTGTTTGTGTAGCTCAGTGAAAGTGGGATACACTTTATGCCAGTTCCACTGAGCTACACATTACAATGACCTGGGAACAAAGAGAAGATACCACATTCATATGAGCAACAATGATATAATGCAAAATGTTGCAGATAAAATAGTTATGTCACTAATCAGTCATGCTGAGGAGTTTTGCCCGGTAGCTAATCAAAGATTAGCTACTGTTCAAAGATAGCTCAGGTGAAGAGATGCGGCTAACAAAGCGCCTTCTTGTGGTCCCTATCTAAACACTATCCTTCTTCATTGTCAGTTCACTTCAATCATTGTACAGGATCTTTACATCATCGTTATTAACTATTGTTCTCTCAGTTCAGTGACATCAGCAAACAACAGCATATTCCACCTCAAATTACTACCGATACCATAATTATACAAAGTAAGCCGAAGGTGTTAAGATCAGAGTCCTATGACATAGTCCTAGTAGATTTTCCCTGAAAATAATACTTCTTCACCATATACTACTCTATGGTGTCAGGTAGGCTGTAGCCGGCATATAGCACTACACTGCCTGAAAGCTGTTTTCAATTCAGATATAGTCGCCGAACATACGAACCTTTTTTTTCTCTAATACTTTCTTCGGCCAGTCCCTGAGTTAGTCGATCTCCGGGCACAGGAAAGCGAGTTGATTAATTAATACACTGCGTTACTAACCGTAACAGAGTGTATTAATTAATGATAGACTTGGGAGGACTATTTGGAAACCAGTGGAGATTGAAATTCTCCTACAGTCACCAAAACATAGATAGGATTAATACTTCCTAATCTACATTCCCTATTAGGGAATTAAAGACATTAATGGATTATTTAATTTTTCTTTTGTCAATTATTATTGTCGTTGTTGTTGTTCTTGTTATTGCATAAGCACGTCCATTGAGTCCTAGGTCTCATCGTGGAAGACCCGATCTACACAACACAAATATCTATTGCACCTCTCCTTGAAATCATTGGGGTGTAATCTAGCTCGCCTCCTCGTGGTGCACCCTGGGTAACGCTAATTGAGCTAGAGCGATTTGGTAGCCAGTCTAACAATTAGTTCTCCTGGCTAAGGCATGCAGTCAAACAATACTGATTTCTCTAATTTTATTGATGATGCTGACAAAAAACTGGGATTTAGCCTTAAGATGTGTCAACTGAATATCGAGGGAATTAACAGAGCAAAATGTGACTATCTCTGCAAAATACTACAAGAAAATAACATTAACATTGTGCTTCTTCAAGAAACACATGCTGAAAACGAAGACGACCTTAATAGAAGAGGAAAAATAACTGGTTACACTCTGATTGGTGCTACATACCACCGGAATTATGGCATTGCAACATATATCAAGGATGATATAGAAAATGCTTCTGTCCTGACAACGAGATGTGATAACGATACCCATCTTGTAAGTGTGAAAATTCACAACATAACAATAGTCAATGTCTATAAACCTCCTTTAACATCATGGTCTATAGATGTGATACCTACTTATCAACATCCAACAGTATGGATTGGTGATTTTAATAGCCATCATGAGGAATGGAAGTACCGTGATAACAACGACTGCGGGACTATCCTCGTTCAATGGGCAGAAATAAATAATATATACCTTGTATTTGATGCCAAAGATAGAAACACCTTTAAATCATCAGCATGGCAAACAGAGTCTAATCCAGACTTAGGTTTTGTTTCAATAAACACAGAAGGGCAAACATTACCAGCAAAACGATATGTACTTTCTAACTTCCCACACAGTCAACATCGACCGGTGTTACTGGAAATTGATATGACACTACCTATAGCAAGATCCTTTCCACGACCGCGTTAGAATTTTAAAAAAGCAAATTGGAGAAATTTTGCGAAAGAATTGGATAAATGTGTTCGGTGGATACCTGCTAGAGTTGCAGAGTACAAGAGATTTGTAGGAGTAATCATATCAACTGCGAAAAAATATATCCCTAGAGGTTACAGAAAAGATTATGTCCCTGGATGGAATGAAGAGAGTGAACATCTCTACGGAGAGTTCCTGAAAAGTGAAGATCCTGAAATAGCAGATGAATTACTACATAGCCTGAACGCATTTCGAAAAACAAAATGGATTGATACGGTTGAAAACCTTGACTTCAAACGATCAAGTAGAAAAGCTTGGAATCTTCTCCAACAACTATCTGCAACTAATCTACCCAAAAGAAAAAGCACAATCATCTCCCCTGAGAAAATAGCTAATGAAATCGTTAATATGTCAAGAGCACCTAGGGACCGTGAACATACCAAGAAAGTTAAGAAAGAATGAGAGCTTTAAAAATAAATGCTCCTGCTTTCTCACAATATTCCTCAATCTTCACTATAGATGAAGTAAAAGCCGTTATAAAAGATATCAAAGCAGGCAAGGCCCCAGGCTTCTACGGTGTCCATCCTGAATTTCTGATTAAAGCGGGCCAAATACTATAAAATGGCTCTATGAATTCTTTTCTGATATATTATTGACTGGCCGACTACCTAGCCAGTTTAAGAAGTCAAAAATAGTTGCTATTCTTAAACCTGGAAAACTACCCCAGGAGGCAAAAATTTACAGACCTATTGCTTTATTGAGTTGCACCTATAAAATGTTAGAGCCCCTTCTGTACAACAGAATGTCCACACCAATTATGCAGCATGTCCCGATTGAGCAAGCTGGTTTTAGTGAAAAATGTGGTTGCTGTGATCGAGTGCTCACTGGATTTCAGAAGCAAGAAAAAACATCAGCTGTCTTCTTGGACCTAACAGCAGCCTATGATACAGTATGGCGTGAAGGTCTTATATACAAATTTCTTAGCATTGTCCCATGTAAACGGACTGCACACTTAATTTCCTCCATGCTCACTGAACGTTTCTTTCAAGTTATATAAGTTATATCCCGACAACGAAAACTTAATAATTGTCTTCCACAAGGGTCAGTATTGGCACCCTTACTTTATAACCTATACACATATGACTTGCCTGCTACCATCTCACGCAAGTTCTGTTATGCTGATGACACTGTAATTGCCATTCGACACAAAAACATGAGTCAGGCTGATGACGTACTTACAAAAGATCTGAAAAGTATAGGTGAATATTATAAAAAATGGAGGCTCCAGCTCAATCCAGACAAAACAGAAGTATCAAGCTTTCACCTTAATAATCTCATGGCAGATGTCGCTTTACATATCTTCTTTGAAGGATGTTTACTACGACACAATAAGTTTCCAAAGTACTTGGGCATTACCCTGGACCACACGCTCGCTTACAAGTAACACCTAACAAACGTTTCTGCTAAGTTAAGAACCCGTAACAACATAATACAAAAACTAATAGGCACGACATGGGGAGCAACAGCCGATAATCTGCGGATTACTGCTCTTGGTCTAGTTTTCTCTGTTGCCGAATATTGCTCACCAGTGTGGCTAAACAGCACACATGTTAAACTTGTTGATAGCCAACTAAATAATACAATGAGACTAAATAATACAATGATTTCTGGCACAATTAAATCAACGCCCACACACTGGCTTCCAGCTCTTAGTAACACTGTTCCACCGAATCTGCGCAGGACTAAGGCTCTCTTACATGAGTATAAGAAAATCTTGGAGAACACAGCCCTTCCAATGCATTTAGATCTCCCAGCCTTAAGTGTACGACGATTTAGATCAAGACATCCACCATTACAATTAGCCCAACTACTACTACATTCTAACTTTGACTTGAAGCAAAAGTGGCAAGAACAGTGGGAGAGCCATACAGATGACATCACAAAATTTTCTCTCAATGAATTACAAGAACGTTTTGATGCTTGCTCACACCTCCCACGAAAATCCTGGACTCAGCTTAATAGAATACGAACTGGTCATGGTGTATGTGCAGACATGCTCTTTAAATTGGGTAAACGACCATCCCCACATTGTGATGTGGAGCTCAGAGACAAACTGTGAACCATATTGTGACTCAGTGTTATCTCAGAGCATATTCAGGAGACAAATTGGGCTTTTTAAGTGCTACACCCGAAGCTATGAACTATCTGACCAATATGGATGTAACCTTTTAATTGTATTGGTTTTTAAAATGATTTTTGACTTTTAATTTTATGTTATTAAAGTGTATTGTACTGCATGTTTTGATATTCATGCCATACGAATAAATAAAAAATTGAAATCATTAAAAGACAAAACACATAAACTGACTCAGGCTACTCATTTCATTTATTCATTCACCATTTTCCAAGCAGAAAATATTGTTATCACGGCCTTGCTAACCATAAACCAACTTCCAGGCATGACCTCCTGCAAACTGTGCTCTCTCTAGCCAAAGTTGAAACGAGTTGCGGATTAAACCCTGTGGAGACTCCTCCCAAGGCAATCAAAATCTCGGGCGCCTCTCGCAAATTATCTCCTAATATGTTTTTAATTTTACCAACCAACAAGTTTAATAAACCAATTTTTTACACAAAACAAACATTAATAATTATTAATGTTATTAAAGAAATCAACATATTATGTTATTAAACAATAATTATTAAATATTCTTAAACAATATTACACTACATTATTAAAAAGGTAAGGAATTTTTAATTTTAATAAACAAACAAAACTTCCTTTCTGGAGATTTCTCTTGTGGGCACTCCAGTGGGATAACATTAATGTAAAGTTTTCGTTTCTTTGAGTTGATTTACTTTTTCTATCTTTTGGAAACAATTTATGAAAGCTTGGTTGTAATTTTATTTCAATATCAAATCAATATTATCTTGATCCGTTGTCACAGGGCCCTAAACTGCGTGGGGCTTATAAGCCAATGCCTACTATGTCTATCTGTTAATCCGGCACTGGTTGAAGCAAATCCCCCTACATAGGCTGGCCATATTTCCTTAACACAAAATCGAGACATCGGGATGGCAAAAACGGAACGGGGATTATGTAATATTCTGTATTTATGAAAAAGTAAGAAAAGTAAAAAATGATTTATTACATAAACATATTGAGCTTATCATTCTTCAGTGACAGAACCCATACAAAAATTCTGATAGACGTCGAGGGAGGGACTGTATTTCACCACTATCATGAAATGAATACTTCTCCAATGAAGTTATGTTATGCAACAAATTTCGGTCTTTCAACACCTTATCTTAAAACTTCTCATACTCCATGACACGATTTTGTCTTACAACTAACATAGCTCTCATTGTCTCAACACTAAATCTAGATTTCTTATTTGACCATATACTGTTCATAACAGAAAATATTCTCTCAACAGGTGCTGTACTTCCTGAAAGACAAAGAATAAACTCTACAATATTAGAAAAGTCTTAAAAGTCTAGATGTTTTTCGCTCATTTCAGAAAAAAGTTGTAACCATTCATCAGATACAGGAATGTTTCTTTATTCCGTGTATTCAACTGCCTCACAATTATAGATATTATTATTATTATTATTATTATTATTATTATTATTATTATTATTATTATTATTATTATTATTATTATTATTATTATTATTATTATTATTATTATTATTATTACGAGCAACTCCAAATAGTCCTTAGACTCTTCGAGGGATGCTCTATTATCATGTCAAGAACAACTATTCAACACTTACAGCATCTATCATACTTCGCCTTGAACTCATTCACAGCCAAGCACTCATGACAGACTCTGGCAGCTTATTCCACTCATTCACCACTCTCCGTGCAAAAAAACCTAACTCTAACACCCTTGCTAACCACAGTCTTGCCCACTTTCCATGGATGGCCCCCTAGTCCTCCCACCACTAGTCCTGTTCTCAAAAATATCTTCTGAATTAATCTTATAGAAACCCTTCAGTAATTTGAATGTCTATCATATCACCCCCCCCCTCTTCCACCTATCGACCAATTTCTGCAACCCACAAATCTTCAACCTGTTCTCATAAGGTTCATTCCATAGACCTGCGATCATCTTTGTCACTCGTCTCTGGATCCTCTCCACCTCCTTCCCATCAAGAAGAAACCCTAGCGCCCAAATCCGGGCACAATAGTCTAGATGAGGTCATATCAAGGCTTGATACAGGAACAATAACTTACTTGTCTCTGTTCGTCAAAGTATTCTTTAGTAACCAAGTGATTTGATGAGCTGATTTAGCCACTTTTACAATGTTCCACCTAAACTTCAACTCCCTATCCACCAACACTCCCAAATTCCTGGCCTCGTCAATCTCCTGGAGTACAATTCCACCAATATGGTATATTTGCTGCTAATATTTTCACCTCAAAATGCATAACCTTACATTTTGCCACATTAATTTGACATTCATTCTCCTTAGTTAAGTCCTCCAAACTATCCAAATCATCCTGCAAATTTGGACATCCTGTGCATTCACTACTGCTCTACCCAACGTTGCATCATCAGCAAACAAACGAATAGTTCTTCTCAGATCCTTTCCTACATCGTTAATGAACACATTAAACAGTAGTGGTCCAAGAACAGAACCCTGCGGCACACTAGTCACAGGAAGTCTTTTGGACTTTACTCCTGAATAAACTACTCTCTGATATCTCTCCATCAACCACCCTCCTATCCATCTCACCAACGCCATATCCATCCCCATATGCTGCAGTTTACTGATTAGAATTCCATCTGGTATCCTGTAAAAGGCCTTAGGAAGGTCCAACAGAATCATTGTAAACCCATTACCCTTATCCAGTTCAGCCGTCACTGTGTTATAAAAGGTGAGCAAGTTACTGAGGCATGTTCTACCCTTCACAAAACCATACTGTCCCCCATACAGTATCCCATTTTCTTCTAACCATTCCTATATTTTCCTCTTCAATACTTTCTCCAAGACCTTGACAACGACTCCAAATATGCTGATCGGTCGGTAATTTACAACAGCAATCTTGGAACCTCCTTTATGCAGTGGAACTATATTCCCTCTTTCAACCCCCACCGTGGGACTAACCCATACCCGAGACTCAAATTAAACAAAATGCCCAAGGACACTGACAATTCTTTAGCCGCTTCACGTACGACACGAGCTGGTATACCATTCAATCGCACAGATGTATTCACATTGAGGTTTTGTAATAGACTATTCACCTCCACTTCGTTCACCACAATTCCCGAATAAGCTGTCGGTTCCTTCTTTCCTGCAATATCACCACCTGGATAATATACTCTTGCAAAGTGCTCACTCAGTAATTCCACATTAATTGATTCGTTTACCACCCTACCATCGGCATTCCTCAAAAACATTCTGCCGTATGCATTTTTTCTTTTACTTGCAACATATCAAAAAAATTGTTTTGGATTCCCTTTAGCCTGCATGGCTAATTTTCTTTCATTATCTGCTTTTGCTTTTCTTACCACACGCATTACCCTTCTGGCCTGCGCTTTATACCGTTCATGTGCCTGCAGGTCACCTTTCTCCTTAAATTCCCTCCACAGTTGTAATTATGAGGATCCATTGATCAAATACACGAGTTTTTCCTGTTTCTGTGCGTGTGATGAGTTCCTCGTTCCGGCTGTTCTGTATCTCTTTCTTAGTAACACACACTTGAACTTCTTAGTGTTTCCTAAACTGCACTTCCACTTGTTGACATATTCTAGCTGGTTTCATAGAAATTCTCAACTACCTCAAAAAACTTAGCCTCATTTATTTCTGCTGAATCTACTAACATTTTTAGTTGTTTTTTGACATCAGTAGTTACAAACACTTCACTTTTTCTGACTCTAATTTTTTTACAAAATTTTCAGTGTTCGTGCCTTCTTCTGTAGCCGAAATATTCTGATTTGGCACGTGCTGAAGAACATTTTGGTTTATAAATTTTATTTATCAATGTTGACAAGCAGTTATTTGCGCGAAAACTTCGGCCGTGATGCACAGTATGATAAGCAACAGGAGCTTCACTTGCTGCAATTTTATCGCTTTCACTATCACCATCATGTCTCACCATAAACGTGCTGATGTTTTTAACTGAAGCTAGAGTCTTTGCAGCATCCTTATGTTTCTGGCTGCGTAGATGTTGGTTGATATGTCACTTTTGTCTCCATGAGCAACGGAAAAATGGACATTACAATGTTGGCATACTACTTTTGTTCCATCACTACACACCTTATCTAATTTAATAAATTGGAATTCTTCCTGGAGATGGTTATTAAAACTGCAGTTTCGCCTCTTTGACATTGCAAGGATAGACTTAAAGCTTTAAAAAATAAGACTTAAAAAACTTTAAACCACCGTCATTGAATAACAACGCCAGCGGTTACCATACGGGCAAAACAACAACTAACGCTACAGCAGAACACACGCCGCGTCTGAGACGCCAAGTGTTGCCAGCATGTATTTTTTATTTTCACTAAATAAATCACTGCGGATATCAATATTTAGTATCGAACAGTGCGACTCCATGTTTATACAAATTACTGGTATCCATTATATAGATATACGATTATAGGTTAGGAAGAATAATTTATGATTGACCAATATTAAAACTATAAAGTATATTTATAGTTTTTACTAAAAACGGGACAAAACTGACATTTTCATTAAAACAACGGGACGACCGGGAAATACGAAAAAAAAAACGGTACTGTCCCGTTCAAAACGGTACGTATGGTCAGCCTATCCTTACATCAATCCTTTAAAAATCTTTAAGCAACTAAACTTTTCTATCATATTATTCCCCGTTTTTAGCCTATCAAAAACTTTTGCAATCCACGAACCTCATAGCGAACACTCCCCAAATCACCATACCATCTTGTTCATTTGGCTCTGGATCCCCTCCACCACTTCCTCATCCCCAAGAAACCCAGGGTGACCAGAATTGAGCACAGTAATCCAAATGTAGTGGTATGAAGGCTTTATAATAAGAAATAATAACACGTTCATCTATGCTTTTTAGTGAGTCATTAATCATCACGTGTCTCACCACACGTGGTGAGACACGTGATCAGGTATTGTGTGTATATACGTTCTGAAAGTAACGTTCACATACCTCTACATAAAGGTTTCTAATTTTGTGGCATATATGTGTACCATATATATATATCAAATAAAATCAGCTAACGCCTTTTATTGTGCTATAGGGAGTAAGGGATGCTGTTTTAGCCCAACCTAATTTTGGAGACTGAGGGGACAGGGGGACAGTTCAATATTCACTTGTATTTAATCAGATATAGCTGGCTCAAGATTATCAGTCATCATACGCGGCAAATGGTGAACAGAGACTGCTAACAGGTGCCGCCATCTTGTGGTCACTAATCCTAACAGATTGTTTACTGTATGGAAATTGTATATATGTATATATGGTGTATACACGTGTATGTATATCGTTGATACTTTGGCAACTCATTTTGATTTACTAAAGGTGGAGTTTGACTGCCTCTCAGTTTCTAAAAGTTATATAAGTAAATCAGCTTGACCCTTTGGAGAATAAAAATCATTAACAAATTTTATATGTACAGAAGAATGTGGTTGTGTAAACACTACAGTATAATTTGTTGAGGGTTTATTTTTCACTTGGTTATACTATAATAAGTTTAGTTTAACCCTTTATCCAAATGTGAACAAACAAAGTTTGCACCTGAAAGTATCTTCAGGACTGTTATTATAATCTGACCAAGTAAAAAATAAACCCTCAACATCTTTCTCTGAATCCAGAGTAATTTAATAATAAGTTTGTACACCTTTTGGTAACTCCTATAGGTGGGGATGACCTCTCATCGCTTCTGCCTTGGTGTCTCCTCTACTGGGCCTAGCTCCTACTGACGAGACCTCAATAAAGGTCGAAACCGGTATGGGTAGTGGCCCTTGCCTTAATGCATATCATTATACATATCCGCAAGGAGATACTGAGATAGGAGTGATGATAGCTTTCTCCACCTTTGACCACGAGTTGGCTTGGTGTTGCACCACCTTAGCTCAGTCCTGAAGATACTTTCAGGCACAAACTTTGTTTGCTCACACTTGGATAAAGGATTAAACTAAACTTACTACAATACAATTTTTTAATATTATTGGTAAAAGTTCAAATTCACTTTTCTCAGAATTTAGAAATTTGTAGATCACCTTTTCGATTAAGATTGGGTGGAATGTGTAGAGCTTCATAACATTTTTGAAGACTTCCACATTTGAAAGGCCTTGGAATAATTTTTGTGTTGTCTCATTGGATACTGTGTCTAGCAATATTTCCAGATTTCTTATCATGGAAAACATGGAGGTAATCCATGCATTCTGATTGCTTAATGTCTATAGCAAAACCAATCTGTCAAAAATAGGATAGATTGCAGGAACAAGAGATATTACACCCCTGGTTAACCAAATTAGTTTTCTTTAGTGGAAGCCAGGATCAAGGAAATCTTGTTTATGGGCTTGAATGTTGTCTAAAAAAAAAATCAGCTAACGCCTTTTTATTCCCGTATATATAGGGAGTAGGCGAGGCCGTTTTTAGCGCTGTCTGGGATTTAAAATTTTTGAGATGCATTTGTTATGTTGTTACTTATGCCTGTTATTTAATATCTTAGTTGTGGCCGTTTACTCAATGCACTTCCTTCTGGTAGCCTAACGAAAGCTTTTACAAACTCCAAAAGTATCATAGTGTAGCCATTTCTTTTTATACAATTCGACAATCGCTCTGTCAAAAAGGAAAGTAAACTATTTAAAAAAAAAAGTGTTCATTTTCACAATGCTGTGCTACCAATCCTATATACAGGGTGTCCCAAAATTCACGCAAGAAGTAATTTTGATAGAAAACACAGGTTTTTAATTAAAAATTGTAATTTCTTATTGATTCATAAAGTATACAGTATATGGTTATGCATGGAATAGCATATCGGGTAAATGGCCTCCACGGCTTTGCTGGCACGTACGCACTCTTTTGTGGAAATTTTCCATGACCATTTTACATAAATGTGGCTGAATTTCGTTGATACGAAATATATATATATATATATTTCTTATCAAAGCTCGTTTTCCACCCCTCTACAGATAGAAATATAAAATACCTGTGGCGCTTTTTCCGAAGAATGAATTTTGTACGTTTTTGTCGATTCACATCCAAATCGTTATGTGGAAAACACCAATAACCAATAACATTACTGACAGGATGGGCGAAGCACTAGTGCTTTTCATATTCTCCTTTATCTGTAATGAGCGTTCTTTGGGAGTGGGAGATTTGTGAGCAATTAAGCTTGCTCTCTGAGGGCAGTTGTGTTAGCTATGATCGGTTGAGAGAAGAATAGCCTTCGGTCTTTTGTGTTTGTAGTAATCAGTCTCGTTGTAATTGCCAGCTTGTACTATTGGTGGGTTTTTGAGTGTGAACTTGACTTCACGAAGAATTTTTCTGAAAGATCACGAAGAAGGAGGAGATGTATGGAGTGCCGGTTTCTAGGTGAATCTGTGAATTTCTGACGAACCACGGTGCATCCAGGATCATCCTAAGGCATTTATTTTGGATTCTCTGTAATTTTGAAATGTTTGATCTTGAAGTGTGACTCCATGCTGGTGAGGCGTAGGTAATGACTGGACGTATTACCATCCGATAAAGAAGCAATTTATTATGTAGGTTCAATTTGCTCTTACGGTTGATCAATGGGTAGAGCTGAGCTATGACTTTGGAAGATTTGGAGCAAATGAGATTGATGTGTTTGTTGAAAAGGAGTTTCTTATCCATCAATACCCCAAGATATTTGGTCTCTGATTGCCATGGGATCTTTTGACCAGAGAGCAGGATGTCTTCTTTGATACAGATTTTTCTTCTTGAAAACATTATGGCTGAGCTTTTGAGGGGGTTCACTTGAATCCTCCAGTTGGCGAACCAGTTTGCTAGCTCATTGATACTTCCTTGGAGTCTAGTGATTGCTAGGCGAGGGCTAAGTGATCTAGCTAGAATAGCGGTGTCTCGGTTCTTGGTGAGGTACTCCCACCAGAATTTTGCGCCTTGAAGAAACAATTCCGTTGAGTTTTACTTGCATGTATCTTTCATTGATATATGAATATATGAGTTTCACTAGTTTAATTGGGATATTGTTTTCAATTAGTTTAAAGATAAGGCCTTGATACCAGACCTTATCAAAGGCCTTGGCAACATCCAAAAACACAACAGCAGTGTGAAGGTGCCAGTTAAAACCATAAGTGATATGTTCTGTTAGTCGGTGATTTTGTTGCACCGTGTTGTGAGCTTTGCGAAACCCAAATTGCTCATTTGGGATTATTTTCTGTTGGTCCACTGCTGATTGTAGTCTTGATAGGATGACCTTTTCTGTTACTTCACCAAGACAGGAAAGAAGACTGATGGGCCAGTAGCTTTGGGGAAGTTGTGGGTTATTGCCAGGCTTTTTCAGAGGTATAATGTCCGCGATTTTCCAATCTGTGGGAAAGTACTGGAATCTTAAAATGGAATTGGTAATATTAACTAGATGAATTATGGCTTTCTGTGGGAGTAGCTTTATTATTCTATTGGTAATGCCGTCAGGGCCGGGGGCCTTTTTATTCTTCAGATGGGAAATAATATTTATTATTTCAGTTGGAGATCTGGGGGTGATGGTTTCTGAATCATCCTTAGGCTGACTTAGTGCATTTCTAACTTTACGATGAACTATGTGAATAAGATTGACATTTAAATTTGCATAAGATGGGTTGCAGTGATTTTCCAGATTGTCAATTAGGGCTTCTACTTTTTCTTCATCTGTGTGTGCAATTCCAAGATCGGTCTTTAAAGGAGGAAGTGGTTGTCTTTTGGTACGAAGAGATTTTACAAACTTCCACATGGAGTTATCTTCTGGGTTGATTTCTTTGAGTTTGGTTTCCCATTTGGAGTTCCTGTGGATCTGGAGGGCTTCTCGAACCCGTCTGTTCAAAGTGTTTAAGGTTGCTTTGTCCTGCGGGGCTCTAGTATTGTGATATCGCTTTCTGGCCTTATTTTTGGCCCTGATCAGGTCCATTATCTCTTCTGGGATCCAGTTAGGAGCGTGGAAGACAGTGGTTTGAGTGATTGATGCTATTGCTGAGTTGATTTGCCTAGTTAAATTGTTTACAGCTTGATCTATTTCTTCTTTTTTTACGAATGACGGGGGAGGACCGATGTGGACTGGGAGAACCTTAGAGAGCTTGTTCCATGGTATGAAAGAATGATGGGGAGAGAGCTGATCTTGAAGTCCTAATCTGAGTAGGATATCATTATGATCTGAGTTAAGCTCTTCTATTGTCTCCAGCTGATATTGATATTTGATGTTTCTGAGGATAACTATGTCTAATACATCAGAACTTCCTGATGGGCTGCAGTGTATGGGCTCAGTGGGTCCAACTACTATTGATGAGTTGAGTAACGTATAGTTGAATCAGGTACGGCCTTTGGAGTTGATTGACGAACTGAACCAGGCCGTGTGTTTGGAGTTTAGGTCTCCTGCAATAATTATGGAATCCGTGGAGCCGAGGATGGAGTCTAAGTCTGCTGTCAATAGTGGGATACCCGGAGGGTTGTACGCTGCGTAGATTTTGAGTTTGCCTGCGTTATTAGTGTGCACCTCCACACCCATCACCTCAAGGTTTAGAGTTTGGGGGTTAGTCAGTACGTTGTGGCTTAAATGATTTTTGATAAAAATAGCTGTGCCACCTCCACTAGAGTTAAGTCTGTTTGTCCTGTATAAAATATAGCCTCTTGGTTTTGAATTGTTTGATGGTCTGAGGTGGGATTCACTGATCAAGATTATGTCTGGATTGTATCTTTTTGCAAATTCTTGCAGCTCGAAAATTTTATTTGTTAAGCCATTGGCATTCCATGCTGTTATCATGAGAGAATTTGGTTTACATTTTTTAAACATTATAGAGAGCTGTTAATATGGATTGGGTTTCTAGGTAGAATCTTTTTCTGGAGGATGGTGAGGTGCTTGCTTTGCTGAATTCATGCTGCATTGTTGCAAGTGACGAGGTTAAAGCTGATGTGAGATTAGAGCTTGTTTGCTCTTGTGATGAAAAAGTCTAGGTTCTTACCGCTTCCGCATATGATTTGGACATGGATGAGAGTCGAGTGCCTTCCTGTGTTGTCGAATGTGAGATATTATGATCTGGAGGGAGAACTGCTTGGTTGTATGTTGTGTCATTGCTTGTAGGAACGTGGCTAGTTCTTGTTGATCCACGGTTTTTTTGGATGGAAAAGGCAACTCTTGTAATTAGAGGGATGTGGTCCTCTACAGTTGGCACAACAAGCAGGTGTGGATCTGGGTTTTGTGAAGGAGTTAGTTTGGCGACCCTCACCGCATTTTAGGCATCTATATGCATCTTTGCACAGTTTTTGGGCATGCCCGAACCTCTGGCATCTGTGGCACTGCCCTGCCGATGCTTTCTTCCTTAGAGGTTCGGTTGTAATTTTAAGCTTACAAATGTCCGTAACTTCATAGATGCTTTTTTGTGTGTTGGAGATTTCGACCAACACCAGTGGCATTGGTGTTTTATCTGACCTCAACATTCTACTCACTTTGGTTGGAGTCAATCCTTGATTGATGAGGTCAGCTGTGATATCATCAGTTGTGATACCCTCAGCCACTCCTCTTAGAACTACTTTTAAGTTCTTCTCGCTAGATAGCACAAATGTGTGGAAGGGCAATTTAGAGTTGTCAAGCATTTTCGTCATCAAGCGATAATCAGTGACAGTGGTAGGGTGGATCTTTACACCCTCTTCAGTATGTCTTGCCCAGGAAAAATTGATATTTTGTTCTCCTAGGGATTTTGAGACTGAGGTCCATTTGTCTTTATCTCGAAGGATGACTGGAGGGACCTTTTCTTTTCTATCTTGGGTGGTCTGATTTTGTTGAGTTGTTACATCATCTTCCATTCCACCTTCCGATGTTCTGCGTCTTTTATTAGAATGTTCTTCATGAGAACAATCGAACTGTCGGGGAGTCTTTGAAGGTGGAACAGGTGTAATGTCCTCTTCAATGTCCAAATCATCATCTTCAATGTCATTTACTTGAGTGAAGAGATTCAAGCAACCAGGATAATCTGTTTCAAATTTCTTTAGAAGGAATTTGAGAATGTCAAGTGACATATCTTTGTTTAACTGTTGAATGGCGTCTTTGATATCGTTTACATTCTCCATTCTTGAATAGGTATAAAATATTTACAATGGCGAAGAGAGCAGGCTAGGGTCAGAAAATTGTATCAAAAGTGAAAGTCTTACCTCGTATTCCGCAAACAAAGCAGATTCAAAATATCTAAAACTCACTAATCACCACTTAAATCAAAAAACATTCTTCGCAAGAACAACCATCATGCGAGACTCATGTGGAAAACAATATAAAAAATAATAAAATATAGTACTTCCGCTTTCGAATAATGAGTTTGATCTCCGTTGTATAGCTCGAACGAGACATACGACAAGAAACTATGTAGATTTTCTGGGTTTCTGTACGCTCTTGAGGAGAATGAAAAAAAAGTTCAAAACAAGTTGTTTGGTCAGTGAAACTCTAAGAAAGGGAAAAAATATTATCTTCTTCCTGACCCCAATTAATGCGACACTGAGACTATTAGAAAAATGTGGAGCAAGTTGCTAACCTATTAATGCTATAGCTTTACGAAATTTCTCTTTCTTAGAGCAGACATGATTTGCTTTTCATGATTTGGGTTTATTTTCATATATTATATTTACGGCTATTTGCCTGCTTCTGTTTAGGAGTGCCCCAGTTTAAATCCATTGGCTCTTTTTCTCACGGATTCTTAGAGCATTGTAGATGTATATTTATCAATAAATATATGTTTCATAGAGGACAAGAAATTTGCGCATACCTTTTTCTGGGTGTTGTGGCTCTTCTTCTTTTGCATTGTCCAAACTACTGTGTGTGTGGGGGGGGGTGGCAAGTGGGAGAATTGAAATAACAAATGGATAAAACACGGGTTTTTTTGAATAACATATATATACATATATATTATAAGGGATGGACGGAGCGTTTTTTATATATTTATATGAGGTGGGAAAGGGTGAAAGGGGTTGAAAACCTCTAATAGCAATTTTGGACAACGCAAAAGAAGAGCAACAACACCCAGAAAAAGGTATGTGCAAATTTCTTGTCCTCTATGCAACATATATTTATTGATAAATATTCATCTACAATGCCCTAAGAATCCGTGAGAAAAAGAGCCAATGGAATTTAAACTGGGGCACTCCTAAAGAGAAGCAGGCAAATAGCAGTAAATATAATAGTTTGTTAAGAGGAGTAACATGGGATTTTTCCCAGAAATAATATCCAAAAAAAAAAAAAAAAAAATCATCTAACGCCATTTTATTCCCGTATACGGGGAGTAGGCGAGGCCATTTAGCCCTATCTAACTTAATATCCAGAAATAATATCCATATTTTCATATATTTTATATCAATGTTTTTATTCTTTCTTCCAATTCCTACTACCTAATATTGTTGTTTTATTATTATTATGTTTAAATCATTAGGAAATTACCTTTTAAAATAATAGCAATAATAATAATAATTAGCCGTACCACCAACTTGCAGCTGGAAAAATCGTCACAAGTCACGTGACGGTTTGTTTATCTAGATACTATTTTCATGTGTTCAGTTAATTATTTTGGCCCGAGAGCTTTAAAGCTCTTAACGTCGATGCTAAATTCAAGTGAATTTGTGTACATACAAAAATGACTTATTGTGCATTCAAGCGTTAGCTTATTACGAAAGTTTTGCAGCATAATGGATCGTTTTATACTTTTCGTTCTGGAAAGCCTGATTTTCACTAAACGTATACTTGAAACAGAAGGTAAAACATTTAATTACTTTTTTTTTTTTTTTTTTTTTGTATATACTGTATTTGCAGAGAACAGAGTTATGCAGTGTCCTTAAATATCCTTAGGTTCTCTTTCACTTGAGGTGAATTTCGTTACTATTAGAAATTCAGTTTATTCGATTTATTTGTTAATTAGCTGTATTTGAATCTTCTGCGAAGAAAATATAAAATAATAATGAGTTGCTGTAACTCACAAGCTTTCATATAAGTTATCATTCTTAAAGTATTGCACCATTTTAATTGATAAAATGCCATGCAAACAATAATTCATTATGGATTTTATATGATTCCCTTGATGAGTTCTTGGAGGTGTCAAGTAATAGTAATATGCATTATTACTATTACTATAGTGGGATAGAATGTGTAGGTTATAGTATGTTTAGGAGGGACAGAGAGAATAAAATTGGGGGAAGGGTGTTATTGATGATAGCTGATGAACTACAGCCAAGGAGAATTGAAGAATTGCAGGATAGTGAAAGGAGCTCATTTGAGGCTATTTGGTGTGAGATTGATACTGGCAGAATAAAATATACAGTTGGGTGCTGCTATAGACCAGGTGATGGAATAGATGGTGGAGATGGTATGCATACTCAAATTGATGAAATGAGTGGAAGGAGGGTAATTATTATGGGGGATTTCAACTATGGTAACATTGATTGGAAGGAGGAGAGGACACATGTGAGGAAGGAAATGGATTTTATTCAGTTATTAAGGGATAACTATCTGAAACAGCATGTAATTGAAAATACTAGGGGTGTGAGAGTGCTTGACCTGGTAATAGTATCTGAGAATTTGACTGTAATGAATATGACCATGTTGCCACCTATTGGTGAGAGTGATCATAAGGTCTTGACCTGGGAGGTGGCTAAAGGTGTGAAATTTGTGATTAATACAGGGTATATGTGGAATTACCATGCTGGCAAGTATGACAAGCTTAGGAGATTGCTTGGATCAGTGCCATGGCATGTACAACTGCAAGGGCTGGACGTCGATAGAGCATGGGAAGTGATCAAAGAGCATTTACAGGAGGTTATGGCTGATTGTATACCTAAGGTCCGAATAGTGAAACAAGGAGGGGTTAAATGGATGAATAACACCATTAAGCTTGAGCTGCAAAAAAAGAAACAACTGTGGAGGGAATTTAAAGAAAGGGGTGATCTGCAGGCACACGAACGGTATAAAGTACAGGCCAGAAGGGTAACGAGTGTGGTAAAAACAGCAAAAGCCGATTATGAAAGGAAACTAGCTATGCAAGCAAAAGAGAATCCCAAACAGTTCTTTCAATATGCTGCAAGCAAGGAAAAAACTGTACACGGCAAAATGATTTTAAGGAATGACGATGGTAAACAGTTCACTGAACCAGTCGATATAGTGGAGTTACTGAGCGCACACTTTGCAAAAGTATATCATCCAGGTGGTGACGTTGAAAAAATGAAGGAACCATTAGTTTATATGGGAATTGTGATGAATGAAGTGGAGGTGAATAGTCTATTACAGAACCTTAATGTGAATACATCTGTGGGATTGGATGGTATACCGGCACGGGTCTTGCATGAAGCGGCTAATGAATTATCAGTGCCCTTGACCATGTTGTTTAATCTGAGTCTCAGGTCTGGCTTAGTCCCGAAGGCGTGGAAAGAGGGGAAAATAGTTCCACTGCATAAAGGAGGATCCAAGACTATGGTTGCAAATTACCGACAGATCAGCATATCAGGAGTCGTTGTCAAGGTCTTGGAGAAAGTAGTCAAGGGAAAAATGCAGGAATGGATTGATGAAAATGAGATACTGTACAGAGGACAGCATGGCTTTGTGAAGGGTAGATCATGCCTCAGTAACTTGCTCAAGTTTTATAACAAGGTGACGGCTGAACTGGATAAGAGAAATGGTTTTACAGTGATACTGCTGGACCTGGCAAAGGCGTTTGACAGGATACCACATGGAATTCTAATCCGTAAACTACAACATATGGGAATGGATATAGGGTTGGTGAGATGGATAGCTGGGTAGTTGATGGAGAGATATCAAAGAGTAGTTTATTCAGGAGTAGAGTCCAAAAGACGGCTTGTGACTAGTGGTGTGCCGCAGGGTTCTGTTCTTGGACCACTGCTGTTTAATCTGTTCATTAATGATATAGGGAAGGGTCTAAGTGGGACAGTTCATTTGTTCGCTGATGATGCAAAGTTGGGTAGGGCGATAGTGAATGCAGAAGATGTCAAAGTCTTACAAGATGACCTAGATAGATTGGAGTTCTGGACTAAGGAGAATGGATGTCAATTTAATGTGACAAAATGTAAGGTTATGCATTTCGGAGTGAAAAGATTAGCAGCAGTATACCACATTGGTGGAACTGTACTCCAAGAGATTGATGAGGCCAGGGACTTGGGAGTGTTGGTGGATAGGGAGATGAAGTTTAGGGGGCACATTGCGAAAGTAGCTAAATCAGCTCATCAACTCACTTGGTTGTTGAAAAATACCTTGACGAGCAGAGAAAAACAAGTTATTGTACCTCTGTACCGAGCCTTGATAAGACCTCATCTCGACTACTGTGCCCAGATTTGGTCACCTCGGTTCCTTCTTGATGGGGAGGAGGCGAGTGACTAAGATGATAGCAGGTCTATGGAATGAACCATATGAGAACAGGTTGAAGATTTGTTGGTTGCAGAAACTAGTTGATAGACGGAAAAGGGGGAGACATGATTGAGACATTCAAATTGCTAAAAGGATTCTATAGGATTAATTCAGATGATATTTTTGAGATCAGGACTGGTGGTGGGAGAACTAGGGGACACCCATGGAAGCTGGGCAAGTGCGTGGTTAGCAGGGGTGTTAGAGCTGGGTTCTTTACTTTTAGAGTGGTAAATGAGTGGAATAAGCTGCCAGAGTCTGTTGTGGGTGCTATGACAGTGAGCGAGTTCAAGGCAAGGTATGATAGATACTGTGAGAATGTTGAACAGCTGCGTGAACATGATGTTTAGGGCCTCCCTCTATGAGTCTAAGGACTCCTGGAGTAGCCCGTGGTGGTGGTAATAATAATAATAATAATAATTATACATGCTTATGTGATTATTTAAAAATGGGGAATGGTTAAGATAGTAAGTGTAGAGGTTTAGGTTGCAGAACTTTTTTTTTTTAAGTCGCCTTTACTTTACTTTTGTTTTGGAAGTATTTATAAATTTCCAATGAAATCGTATTGATAGTTGAATATTCCAGAAGCAAAATGCTATTCAGAATATTTTGAGTTATAGTTTCTGTCAAGGAAAGTCCTCCTAAAAACATTTTCAGACAAAATAGTCCAAGAGTGGAAAACGTACACAAACACTGGTCGCATAGCTTTAGTTGCTTCATATGCAATTCTAACTCACACATTGTTTCAAGTGATAATTTCTTATTCTTCACATTATTTTCAAGTTTTAATAAAGCCACTTTGCTCTGATGACAGATGCTAATATTGGTTGTAGCAAAATTCTGCAGCTAGATGTCATTCATCAGTCACTGCTTGCATACATGCAGAATCATTTTATAGTGATGGGGAAAATGTGTGTAAAAGGTTAGTGTTAGAACCACAACCAGATTTTGACCTGAGGCCAAGCTAGGGAGTGCATTTGAGTTGATCACAGTAAATCATAAGTCATAAAAATCTTCAAGTAGCATTTCCAAACAGGAAGACACATTATGATATCATAAGTGTAATACACAAAACTCTAGGTATTCTTTCTAGTCTTTATTGATTCACAGGACTCACTTTTTTTTTGCGGCTACCATCCATGAAAGATTTTTGTAAACCTATAGTATTCTTCCTGTGGATGGACTAGAGATTATTTTTTCTTGTTTTTATTAATTTTATATATTTTTTGTATTTTTTAAATAGTCAAAAAACCCTACTATTCAGACCAAACAAACATGGAACTTTTCAGGCTTCCAGTAATCTAGGTAGTAGCTTGAAGCCGAACAGGCCATAGTATAATATAGTACCTGCCAACCTTACCCTTGAACTTATTCAGCTTTGGGGTGTATTCACTATCAACTCTAGCAACACATTCATTTTGCTCACCAGTATCTGTGCAAAAAAAGAAAAAGCTTTTGATTCCCTTACCTACATGCTCCTTGTATAGCATCCATGAATGGCCTATCATTTTATGCAGTATTTTTTTTATTTATCTGATAAATTCTCTTATGAGCTTATACTTCTCAATCATATCACTTCTCCTCCTATCTACCAAGCTCTATAAAGCATATTTCCCCAGTTTGTCTTCATCTTCAGTATTCAATAGTTCAAAAGAGCCTTAATTGCTCACTTTTGGACTCTCTCAAACGTTTCCTTATCACCTAGATATCCAGATGACAAAGTCTGCACATGGAAACACAGCATGGCCTTATACAGTAAACATCATCAGCTCTTTATACCCACATAAAGAAATTAATTTTTTCTCCTGGATGCTGTCTCTTGATTTATATTTCTATAATTAAATTCACTCATACTTAATCAGCCTTCTTTTATTGCTGAATCAATTTGTCTAAACATTTCCTAGTTATTACCACATATTTAGTCTTAAAGCAACATCTTATAAAATATCTCCCCATCTTTCTCTGACTTTATGCAACTGCCTCAAAGCTACTATTTTCTTCCTGCATCTCCACCTTGAATCACATTTTTTATGCTGTTATAAGCACTGCATTTCCTTCTTGCTTTCAAGAATTGAGGAAACCACCATACCCATATGTTTCTGGTCCTATTAATACATGATCCTTCTCTCTTTTTCTCTTAAAAGCAGCCTCTCTAAGTGACACAAGTGTAATTATTCACTATTATACAGTTCTTTTTGTCCCTCATATTCATTTCATGCATTCACAGACTATATTTGCTTTTCTTCACACAGCTCAGATAACATACTTTGCTTGTCATTTCTACGTATTACTATCATATCTATTATTAAGAGAGATCTCTAGGGAGTCAGAGACTCATCGAGGGAGGCCACATACTACACACCAGCTATCATACTTATTCTTGAATTTATTCACACTGCTTGTACTCACAACATCCAATGGCAATCCATTCCAATCACACACCACCCTATGAGAGAAAAATCTAGTCCTCACCCCCTTTCTTAGCAGCCTTCATTCTCAGCTTCCAAGGACGCCCTCTCATCCTTTCCCCACCCTCCATAAATTGAAAAATTTCATCAATTGAAATCCTGTATGACTGTTTCAGAAGTTTGTAAGTCTCAATCATATCTCCCCTCTTTCCCCTCTTTGCTAGTGTCTGCAGTCTACAAATTCTCAATCTGTCTTCATACTCAGTATTCCACAATCCTGATATCATTTTTAATACTCTCCTTTGTACTCAAAGGAGAGTATTAAATATATCAGAATGTATCAGAATCATAACAAAAAACCAGGAGACCAGACCTGCACACAATAATCCAAGTGAGGTCTTATCAAGGCCTTGTAAAGAGGCAAAATAACATCCTTATCTTTACATGTGAATGTTCATTTTAGCATTGCAATTATCTTTTGAGTTGTTAAACACACCAAGCAATTTTATAATGTAGGTTTTAATCCTTTTTCCCAAGTGAAGCAAACAGACAAATAAGTCTGTTTGCTTCAGAGAAGGTTTGATTAAGAAGGTTAAATAAGGTAGGTGTGAGATGGATGAATAAAGAGATTAAGCATGCGATACAGAGAAAAAGGGCATTGTGGAGGCAGCATAAGAGAAGTGGAAGTAACCAATTTCATGAGGTCTACAAAGACCAGGCAAGGAGGGTGACTTGGTTGGTGAGAGTAGCTAAAGAGAGGTATGAACAGCAGTTAGCTAATGGAAGCCAAAAAGAATCCTATGGAGTTCTTTCAATATGTAGCCAGCAAAAGACAGAATGATTATGGAAGGTTGACATTGATTGGAGGAAATGGGATAAAGACAGCTGTTGCAGAATGTGTGGTGGAGATACTTAATGAGCAGTTCATAAAGATATTTCAATCTTGTGAATGTGACTTCATGGAGAGATTAAGGGCAGTTGATGATGGGAAGGAGAGACTGACTGTAAGTGTGCAAGAGGTGTTTGGGGAGTTGAGTAAACTAGATTTAAATAAGGCTGTGTGACTTGATAATATATCACCGCGTATTCTGAAGGAATGTGCCAGAGTTGACACCTGCCTTGACATATTTTTTTAATACGAGTCTTGTACTTGGTCAAGTCCCTAAAGAGTGGAAGGAGGGCAAGATTGTGCCACTTCATAAAGGAGGTGATCGAACTCAAGCATCAAACTGTAGGCCTATCTCTGTGTCAGGTGTTGTGGTTAGGTTGTTGGAGAAGCTAGTGAGAACTAGGATCCAGAGTTGGGTTGACAACAATGATATAATCTTTGATGGACAGCATGGATTTGCTAAAGAGAGGTCATGTTTTAGTAATCTACTTACTTATTACAATAAAGTGACTGCTTTCTTGGACAGAGGAGAAGGATACACAGTAATATACTTGAATTTCACAAAGGCTTTTGATAGAGTACCTCATGATAAGTTGACAGTCAAACTAGAGCAGATGGGGTTGGATATTAGATTAATACATTGGATTGGAGACTGGCTATCTGATAGGTATCAACAAGTTGTGTATGGGGGTCCGATATCCAGGAAAAGGAAAGTCACTAGTGGAGTGCCTCAGCGGTATGTTTTAGGGCCATTACTGTTTAACTTGTTTATTAATGATATAGTTGAAGATTTGGATGGAGATATTCAGTTGTTTGCAGATGATGCAAAGTTGAGACGAACCATAAAGAGTAGTGAAAATGTTGTGGCCTTGCAAGAAGACTTGAATAAATTGAGCGATTTGGTAAGCAAATGGGGATGTGAGTTCAATGTTGCAAAATTTAAGGTTTTAAAATTTGGAAAACAAAGATGGGATGCAGAATTTATGCTTGGTGAGATTATATTGTTGGAGGTAGAGGAAATAAGAAATCTGGGGATGATAGTGGATAAGGATCTAAAATTAAGTGGGACATATCGCCAAAATTATGAAGACAACGCAAAGACTTCTGGGAATGATGCGGAGGACACTGATGTAAAAGTAGGGAAATTCTTGTTCCATTGTATAAGGTTTTGATTAGGCCACACATGGACTATTGTGCCCAGATTTGGTCACCAGGTTTTCAGAAGGATGAAGAGATGTTGGAAAGGGTCCAAAAGGCTACGGTAGTTTCTGACCTCTGGAATGTTGAGTATGAGGAAAGATTGAGAAGATGTAATTTGCAGAGTCTGGTGGAGAGAAGGAAGAGGGGAGATATGATAGAGACCTACAAGTTGGTAAGGGGTTGTTATAAAATCAATGGTGGAGAAGTTCTACAGAGAATAGTGGGAGAACCAGAGGTCATCCCTGGAAACTGTATAAAGAGGGTATGAGTAGGGGAGTGAGAGGCAGGTTTTTTTCGTGCAGAATTGTGAATGATTGGAATGCCTTGCCCGAGAGTGTGGTGTCTGCAAGGAGTTTGAGTGTGTTTAAGACACAGTATGATGAGATGTGTGTGTGATAAAAGGACCTCCCAGATGAGTCTTTGACTCCACGAGGTCTTGGGAAATAATAAAAGTCAAGTTTGCGTAGTTCAAGTCTGAGACAACTTGTTGTAAAGGTGGAGCAAGCCCCGATCACTTTCCTTAGTATTTCTCCCTAATGCAAAGCACATCTCCCCTTGCAGAGATGTATGATGCTATCCATTAAAGGCGAGGGCCTCTATCCAGACCAGTTTTGACTTTATTGAGGTCTCGTCAGTGGGAGCCAGACCCATAAGTGCCAAGTTTGAAGTGATGCAGAGCTTGTATATTTGTGTGTGTGTGTGTATATATGTGTGTGTGTGTGTGTGTGTGTGTGTGTGTGTATATATATATATATATTTGCCAAAAAAAGTATATATATTTGACAAATATATATACTTATATATATATTTATCTGTTTGCTTCACTTGGGAAAAAGGATTAAAACCTAGCTTATAAAATTGCTTGGTGTCTTTAACATAATATATATACTTATATATATATATATATATATATATATATATATATATATATATATATTTATTTATCTGTTTGCTTCACTTGGGAAAAAGGATTAAAACCTAGCTTATAAAATTGCTTGGTGTCTTTAACATAATAATATATACTTATATATATATATTTGTCTGTTTGTTTCACTTGGGGAAAAGGATTAAAACCTAGCTTATAAAATTGCTTGGTGTCTTTAACATAGTATACTCAAGTTAAAAAAAAAAAAAAAACTTTCTACATCTTTTGAGTTATATTTGCAATCTTTGCCATATGACCCCTGAACTTGCCTATCTATTAACACCCCAAGATCTCTAGCCTCATCAGTTTCTTCTAGCCTAATCCCACCGATATAATACGACATGGATATCTAATCATTCCAAAGTGAATGACTTTACATTTGCTGACATTAAACTGACACCCATTTTCCCATGCCCACAATTCTAGCCTATTCAAATCATTCTGCAAGTACTGCATATTAGCAGCATTCCTGATTATCCAACCTATCTTTGCATCATCATCAACAAATAGCTGTATGTCGCTTGTCAAATCCTTCCCAATATATTAATGTACAGATTGAATAGCAGTGCAAAGACTGATGTATCCAACTATCGACCGATTAGTATCTCAGGAATAGTGAAGATTTTGGAAAAATTGGTTAGGGCTCTCATTCAGAAATAGGTTGACAGTGAATCTCTACTTTGCAATGAACATCATGGGTTTACTAAGGGAAGGTCATGTTTTAGCAACTTGCTCACGTTCTATAACAATGTTACCATTGAACTAGAGAAGGGAAATGGATACACCACGATATGTTTGGATTTTTCTAAGTCTTCTGACAGAATACAGCATGGCAGACTGCTGCATAAATTAGAGAAAATGGGTCTGGGTTATAGAATATTAGCACGGATAAGAGGATGGTTGACTGACAGATATCAAGAAGTGGTATACAGGGTATGTGAGTCTGCAAGATTTAAGGTAACTAGTGGAGACTCACATACCCCGTATACCACTTCTTGATATCTGTCAGTCAGCTATCCTCTTATCTGTGCTAATATTCTATAACCCAGACCCATTTTCTCTAATTTATGCAGCAGTCTGCCATGCTTTATTCTGTCAGAAACCTTAGAAAAATCCGAACGTCGTGGTGTATCCATTTCCCTTCTCTAGTTCAATGGTAACATTGTTATAGAACGTGAGCAAGTTGCTAAAACATGACCTTCCCTTAGTAAACCCATGATGTTCATTGCAAAGTAGAGATTCACTGTCAACCCATTTCTGAATGAGAGTCCTAACCAATTTTTCCAAAATCTTCACCACCATTCCTGAGATACTAATCGGTCGATAGTTGGATACATCAGTCTTTGCACCACCACCCTTGTGCATTGGAATTGCCATACATTCCTTCCATTCCTGCGGAATCTTCTCTGTTCTGAGACTCATATTAAACAGTCGGATCAAAAGAATGGCCAGTTCAGCTGAACACTCTTTAGCACACTTTCTGATATCCCATCAGTCCCTATTGCTGAATTCTTATTCAATTTGTGCAACAGCTCCAACACCTCATCCTCATACACCTGCATTGTGTAACAGGTTGATAGCTGTTAAAAAATGGGCACTCATTAACTGAACAACCTCTTCTGTATCTTTAATCCTCATGCCATCAGGATTTAGAAGAGTTATTCTTTCATGTTCATTCTTTCTTGATGAATGAACATGAAAGAATATCATGCATTTCATGTTCATTCATCAAGAATCATGCAGAGCCAGTTTCTTTTCATACTCAGACTTTGCTTTCCATACAGCAGCTGTGACTATTCTAGTCTGCTGCTTATATTGTTCATAACGGACATCATCCTTATGCACACGGTATTCCTTCTGCATCATCCTTTTCTTATGAATCTCTTGCTTAATAAGATTAATCATCCATTTGACTCTTACTTTATTTATTCTTCAAACTCTCAGGACACATTCTGATATCGCATCATTCAGGTGTTGTTTAAATGCTTTCCATGCACTCTCGATATTCTTTCCATCCAGAAACTGGTCCCATTCCACTGAATTCGATATACTCCTCGTTGGTCATAATTTCCTGCTTTGTAGTTCAGCATGTAACCTTTTCTGATTATCTTTGTTTCTGATAAACTTAGTCACTGCACAAGTGAGTCTGCATGATCACTGTCACCAACTGCAGGCAGAATAGGTACGTCTTTAACTAAAATGCTCTCTGCCACTATAATCAAATCTAACACTCTTTGTCCTTGAGTTCCTTCTGTCACATGCTGCTTGAGGAAGTTCTCCTTCAACAGCTCAATAAATGTATTTTCATTCTTCTCATTAGATTCTACTGCTACCCAATCAATATATGGATAATTAAAGTCTCCCATTATGATTACTCTTTTCGTGCTCATCTTTTCTATTTGGTGATGCATTTCTTCATCACCAGCAACCGATTGACCAGGTCTGTAACAACACCCCACTATGTAATTAGTCTTATCAGATTCCACCTCACACCAGATGGCTTCAAACTCACTGCCACATGAATTATTGTTAGTAGTCATACTACAATCATAGGTCTCAACTCTTACTGAATTTAAGTTATCCGATATCATTAGCAGCATGCCCCCTCCTCTCCTATCCTCTCTGTCCTTCTTAAGAATGCCGTACTCTTGACACTCGATACCATTTAGTAGGTCTGATTCTATTCTGATAGCCAGGTCTCACTTATACCCACAATCTGAAGTCGCAACATATTGACTAAGGCAACAAACTCTATGCCTTTTGTTTCTGATACTCCTAGCATTCGTCTACAGACATAATAATCTACCTGTTTGTTCTTTTGTATTGTCTTGTTTGCAGTCTGCCTGACATAGTTGGACAACTTGCATTATCTCTGTAACTCTGTAATTCTCTAATGCCTTTAATGATGAGATATCAGTAGGTTGTGTATGGAGGGAGCAATAGCCTTGAAGAGGAAAGTCTCTAGCAGTATGCCTCAGGGATCTCTTTTAGGACCACTGCTGTTTAACCTATATATTAATGATATTGGAGAAGATTTGAATGAGGATATTCAGTTGTTTCCAGATGATGCAAAGTCAGAACAAATTATGAGGAGTAGAGCAGATGTTGTGGCCTTACAAGAAGACTTGAATAGACTGAGTGAATGGGTTTAATATTGCAAAATGTATGGTTTTAAAATTTGGGAAACAAAGATGGGATGTAGAATTTATGCACGGTGGGGATATATTGTTGGAGGTGAAGTAAATAAGAGATCTTGAGGTACCTGGTAGATAAAGATCTAAAATTTAGAAGACATATTGCCAAAATTGTGAGGACAACACAATGAATTCTGGGAATGATGCAGAGAACAGTGACTTGTAGAAGCAAGGAGATTCTGGTTCCATTGAATAAGGCCTTGATTAGACCACATATGGATATTATTGTGAACAGATCTGGTTGCCTGGTTTTCAAAAGGATGAAGAGATACTCAAAAGGGTCTAGAGGCAATTTTCTAAGGTAGTTTCTCTGGAATGTTGAGAAAATGAAATTTGCAGAGTCTAGTGGATAGAAGAAAGATGGGTGATATGATAGAGACATACAAGTTTGTAAGGGATTATTATAGGATTAACAGTGAAGAGGTATTTCATAAAATAGTGGGAGATGGGGGAAAAGCAAGAGGAAAATCGCTGGAAGTTGTATAAGGAGGGTGTGAGAAACAGGTGTTTATACATGGAGAGTTGAGAATGATTGGAATGTATTGCCTGAGAGGGTGGTGTCTGCAGAGAATTTAAATGTATTTAATGCACGGTATGATGAGCTGTGAGTATGACAAAGGAACCTCAATGAGTCTCTGAATCCATGAGGAAGGGTGGAAGGGGGTCTTTGGATAATAATAATAATATAAAGTTAAAATATTAAAATTTTGTACTAAAATGTAAAATGAAAAAATAAAAAATTGTCAATTTCCACACATATTTTGCAAAGTCTCTAAAACAGATCACAAAACTTCAACACTTAAGAGACCATAATTATAGACTATGGTCTCTTAAGAATACAGTCTTAAGACTGTAGACTGTCATTTTTAGAATATAAACAAAGGGAAGCCGTTTCAGTGGATATGAAGAAAATTTTCTTCCATGGTTTTGGTTTTGGAGTCCATCTGTGAAGGGATAATAGATAGTCACAGTATATCTGAAAAAAATATTTTACAGGAAAGGAAATACTGATGCTAGATGTGACTCTTTGAGTCACAAGACTCTTTGTGGGAGTCCCATCTTAGAAAACATAATGTCATACCACTCCCTAAGCTCATTTGCCATTCATGTTCTTACTACCCTATAAAGCCATGCATCTATGGTCTAATTTCTCATCCTTTCACTCACCACTTCCATTAGGGAGATCCCTACAAGAGATCTCCCTAATGTCAATCATGTACCAACCTCTCAGTATGGAAGAGAGTCAGATGGATACATTTATATGAAATAGGAGAGAAATTAGTCAACATACTAAGAAGTGAGCAAAGCTGGGTTAGAAAAAGAACAATTGATCACAGATTAGAGACCACAGATATGGGAGTTCTAAAAAGAAATTAAGGAAATGAACAGATAGCATTGGTGGCAGAATCATTTAAAAAATGAAGACATAGGCAGAACTTGTTAACATTCAGGAATGTGTGAATAGAATTAATCTCAAGGTAGTATGGTCATTTTATTCCCCCTCCCCCACTTGGTTAGACTATAGCAAATTTAGTTCAATTCTTTATCCAAGTGTAAGCAAACATAGTTTGCACCTCACGTATCTTCAGGACTGAGGCAACTCGTGGTAAAGGTGGACCAAGCTCTCATCACTAGTTGTCTTAGTATCTCCCATAATGCAAAAGCACATCTCCTTGCAGACATGTATAATACTATGCATTAAGGGAAGGGCTACTACCTAGACTGGTTTCGACCTTTATTATATATTTAATAAAGGATTAAACTTAATTTATTATAGTCTAACCAAGGGGAAAAAACTTCTGACATCTTTCTCTAAATCCAGAGTAATTTAATAATAAGGTGAGACACCTTTTGGCAACTCATATAGGTAAATATGACTTCTCCATCACTTCCTCTTTAGTATCACCACCTCAGGGTCTGGCTCCCACAGATGAGACCTCAATAAAGGTTGAAACCGGTCTACTATTATCAACCCATTTCTGTGTCCTATTTTTCACCAATCTCTCCAGTACTTTTACCACAACTCCTTATATGATGACTATAATTTTTAACCACAGCCTTATCACCACCTTTATGCAGCAGAACAGCTTTCCCTTCTTTACACTCTCTTAGTTGCCTCCGTAGTGCAATTGGAAGAATGACTATAGTTGTGCCCTTCGATTGGAAAAGCCCAAGTTCGATTCTTGTCTTTACGGGTGGAGTCTTTATATGGACTTTTTCAATTAAAGATGAGTTAGCTGATCTTATACGGAGGTAGCAGGGTTTTTTCTCCTGGAAACTCTGGTTTTTCATCTCACTTACAGACAAATCCGTCCATCAGAACACATGCAACTACAGACAAAAATACTAGCTGTGGTGGTGGTGGCGGTGGCTGTGGGCAGTAGATGGCTTTGATGTAGGTGATTGGTAGTAGAGGTTTGGTGAAGTTGTGGAGACAGAGTTGTACAGCAGGTGTCTTCCGACGATGAGTCCTCAGACTCCTTGGAGGTGTCACGAATAATAAATAAATAGAACCTGTACTGTTGTAAGACTTTTATTAAACAGGCATGCCAATGCTACTGCTAGTGCCCTGGAAATTTCATTTTAGACACGTGATATGTCTTCTAATCCCATCGCCTTAATGACTTCAAGCTTATTTATTTCCTCACAATTAAGCCATCCTCTACACCTGAGTTTTTCGTGAGTTCACCATGACGAGAATGAAACATCCTTTTGAATTGTTCACTGAATATCTCAACGATGTTTTCTGCAGCAGTTACCATTCTACCATTTTCATCCATTAACGTCATCTTATCATAATCATTCTTCCTTCAGCTTGCCAAATATCTGAAAAACTCTAGGGTTTTTCTTTACCTGATTTGTTAATTTTTATAATACTGTAGTTTTGCTCTTCTTACCAATTGAATCACTTTCCTGGCCTGCTCTTTATATTCCTCATGCAAATGATTTCTACTTTATTCATCTTGTGCTGCCTCTACAGTATCCTCTTCCATATTTCATGCTTAATTTCTTTATTCATCCATTTGACACCGACTTTATTTAATTTTTTGACCTTTAGAATACATTCACACATTGTTGTTAAATATCTTTTGGTCAGTTTGTACATAGCATTTACCTCCCTCCCACTTATCACCTCATTCTATGCTATAGCTCCAAGCTATCTCTAAGTTTTTTATAATCACAAGCCTTGTCATTCCACATATATCCTTTCCTCTCAGAAGTCTTTGTATGGCTAGCCACAACCCTAGTGATCACCTCATGCTCATTCTCCAACTGGAGAGAAGTGCAAAACCACACTTACAATCACATCCTCTGATGAAATGATAAGATCTAAAACTCTACATCCTTGTCTGTCCTGCTTTATGTACAGCCTAAGATAGTTGTCTCTCAAGAAATTCATTTTCCTTATTCCCAAATTCTATATCTTCATTCCATTCTATACTGCCATAATTAAAATCACCTTGCCCTTGTTCAGTAACCAAAGTTGCTTATATATTTCACCATCCTCCACATTTCTTGGCATATAGCAACATTCAACTAAATATCTCTTTTTGTCAGCCTCCACCTCACCCCATACTGACTAAAAACTATTACCACTTTATGTTGAGAGTTGTCTGCTATCATCAACAGCACCCCCCCCCCCCCCCATCTTCTTGTCCTTTCTATTCTCACTGAAAACATCATACCCATCCATTTCTATTCCTGTCAGGATATCATCCTTATCCTACCATGTTTCCCTTATTCGAACAATTTTTGGGCAAATAAACTCGATCAGCAAAACCCCTTTATTTCTGATATTCCTGGCATTTGTAAATTAACACAGCAATTTATTTTTAGATCTGTGGCCAGTCCTGCCCATGCCACCTGTAGGTTTTGATTTCCTTATACCTAACCATTCCCAATTGCTGTTATCACCATATACTCTATCTATCTCTTCAGCCTTAACTACACCCCATACATCCAAGGCCATCCCATCCCTATGCACACATTACTACTACTACTTCCAACATCCACTGTACTTATACCATGTCTCCCTATCCACACTGACTCCTCCCATTTCCCTGTCCATCTTGCACTTTCATTCTATCATTATCACTCACGGTACTACTATTCTCATTTACAATCACTTCAGTCTCACCGATTCCTCTCTCCTGATCTTCTGTTTCACCCCCTTACTTCCTCTGCTTTCTTGCTCACATCATTCGTTCTTCCTTGCAGCAATAGCCTCCTTAACTAATATATCGGATCCATTCAAATGCAACCCATCATTTTTGTACATTTTCAGCTTTTCTTCAAAATGCATTCTGTACATTCACAAACTCATTCCCTTCTTTTCACACAGCTCTGCAAACATACTATTCACAATCCCTGCAGTGTTAGTGCTACATAATGAATGGACGATCAAAGTTGCTTCTGAAAAGATAAGTTTTATTTTTGTAGTAAAGTAGCAATTTGGATTTGCATATTGGTGTAGTTTTGTTTATTTTTCATAGCTACGCATAACTGAGTGATGGTGGGAATTTGTGTGTTTGAAACAGGCTTTTATTTTTTATTATTTTCGAAGCTTATGGTGAATGACGACAAAATAGCAGTATAAATGAAATTGGTTCATCGCACAGCATAAAAATCTTATGTTGCCGTAAATGCAACATGTATATGTGGCAGAATGTGGAGAGACTGAACAGGAGATGAAAGAGGATATGGCTATGTCAAAAGTGTGTATTATGTTGGACTATGAGTTATAAGTAAATGCAGAACTGGCAGATGGACTGAAAGAATGTATGTGATCATGGGAGCAAATGACCATGTGAATCACAGAATGGAAGCAATTGCAGGAACAATTGTATTAATCATGGAATGAAAGTGAGTGGGACTACAAAAGCAAAAGAAAGTATAGCTGAAGAAATGAAACCGAGTGACACTGTGGAAGTGAAGGAAAGTCAAAATGAGGAAACAAATGATAGACTAACATTGCTGGGATGCAAGACTTGAAAAATTAGTTGATCAGAAAGAGAAGTATAATAAATTTAGTTTAATCCTTTATCCAAGTGTGAGCAAACAAAGTTTGCACCTGAAAGTCTTTTCAGGACTGGGGTAAGGTAGTACAACACTGGGAAACTTGTTGCAAAGGTGGATCAAGCTTACATCACTCCTATTTCAGTAACTCCCATAATGCAAAACATATCTCCTTGCAGATATGTATAATGTTATTCATTAAGGGAAGGGCCACCACCCAGACCAGTTCCGACCTTTATTGAGGTCTCTTCAGTGGGAGCCAGGTGCAAATGTGGAGATACCAGGCAGAAGCAATAGCAAGGGCATAACATTATACGGATATGTATAATGTTATGTATTAAGGCATAACATTATACATATCCGCAAGGAGATGGGTTTTGTGCTATGGGAGATACTGAGATAGGAGTGATGTAATCTTGCTCCACCTTTGCAACGAGTTGCCTGGTGTTGTACTACCTTACCCCAGTCCTGAAGTTACTTCCAGGTGCAAACTTTGTTTGCTCACACTTGGATAAAGGATTAAACTAAATTTACTATAGTCTGACCAAGTGAAAAATAAACTTTCAACAGAATGAGAAGTGAAATGAAAAATGTGCATAGCAAGATGACAGGTTTGGTGTATAAGAATGGATGAGTGCAAAATGTTAGGTTGAAGGAAAGCAGAGAAAACAGAGGTGACAAATGACTCGAGAAAAGCGATGTATGGAGATTCCATTATTCATCATCATCAAATTCCTGCTATTATACCCTCAAGAGGTATACAGGATATGATAGTACTACATGAAAAATTTACATCATTACTAACTTCCTATCTACAATTTTCCTCCAAATCAGTCTGTTACTTGTCAAGACTCCAACATTACCATATTTTATATTTCTATCGTCTAAGGCACTTTGTACCGTATCAATCCACCTATATCTTGGTCTTTCTCTGGGTCGTTTTCCTGCCAACTTGGCAGAGAACACTTGTTTTGCTAATCTTTCCTCACCCATTCTGTTTAAGTGACCATACCACCTGTGATTAGCTCTGCTAACGCATTCCTGGATGCTAACAATGTCAAGTTCTTTCCTAATATTCTCGTTTTTAATATGATATTGCCATTGATGCCATCTGTTCATGCCCCTAATATTTCTCAGAACACTCCTATCTGCAGTCTCTAGTCTTTGGTCAAGTGTTTTACTTCTGACCCAGCTCTCAGATCCTAAGTTAAAACTGGTTTGAACACTGTCTTGTATACAGCTAATTTAGTGTTCCGACTAATTTCTCTCTTATTCCATATGAATTTATTCAATTGACTTCCTACCATACCAGCTTTGTTGATTCTGTTGTCTATTTCCATATTTAATTTGCCATCTTCAGTAAAAATCGTGCCCAAGTAGCTGAAATGTTTTACTTGTTCCACAGGTTCTCCATTCACAACACTGTTGACATTTTCAGTGATTCTGCCTATTTTCATTGTCTTTGTCTTTTTATTGCTGACCTTCATACCATATCTATTACAACAGTTATTCATTTTAGTCAGAGAATCTTGCAGACTTGTAGCGGATTTATTTCGAAGTATAACATCGTCCGCATAAATCAAAGCGCCGACATTAACATCTCCAATTTTGATATCATGTTTAATACCACTTTCCTTCATAATGTGATCCATATAGATAATGAATAATAGAAGGGATAATGCATTAAACCATCTTCCTGTACTTCCTTCAATTCTAACTGCTGACTTACAACTCAAATAAAGACTAAGTATTGCTTGATATAATGCCCCATTGACACCATATAACTGTAGCATATTGAATTGCTTCTCTCTTGGCACCTTGTCGTATGCCTTTTCCAAATCGACAAAACTTAAATATAGATCTTTGTTATATTCCCATGATTTCTCCACTATTTGTCGTAAAGTGAAGATCTGATCCAGACAGCCTCTATTTGACCTGAATCCAGCTTGTTCTTCACCAAGCTTTTCTTCCACAATTCTTCTCAACCATTTCTCAAGTATACTTGATAGATCTTGCCATGAACACTCAGTAAAGAAATACCTCTGTAATTTTCACATTCAGTTTTATTTCCCTTTTTATATATGGGTACTATTAGAGCTCAACTCCAATCATTGGGAATTCTTCCCTCTGTCCAGGCTTTTTGAACTATGCAGTGCAACCACTGTAAGACTTTTATACCACCATACTTCAGCATTTCTGGTCGAATATCATCTACTCCTGCTGCCTTTCCACATTTCAAGCCTTTGATGGCTTTTTCTACTTCAAGTATGGATATGTATTCCTGTCTGCATGCCTGGTCAGTGTATTTATCACTGTGCTGTCATCACTGCTTGTTTCATTTAACAAATTTTCAATGTAATTACTCCATACTTCAAGGATATCTTTTTCTCCCATTTTCATTTCAACTTTATTATCTCTAACTCCTTTTACAGCACTCTTTCCTCAATTTCTAAGCTTCTCCACAATATTTTCATACCTTCTTGATTTTTATTTTCTATGTTCTTGATAAAGTCCTCCCATGACGTTTGTTTAGCTAGTTTTACACACTGTTTAGCTTTCTTACATTTGTCTCTGTATTCTCTAAGAGCAAAAGCTGACTTATTTGCCAGGAACTTTTGATATTATTATTATTATTATCATTCAGGCCTCCAAGGGGTCAAAAGACTCAACGAGGGAGGTCCTTCCTAAGACATAAAGTCTGTCAAGACTCATCGAGGAGAGGTCCCCCATACCACTCTTTAAACTCACTGACCGTTCTCGCTCCCACCACTCCATCAGGCAATGCATTCCACGGCTCAACCACCCTCCACACAAAGAAACCACTCCTTATGCTTTCTTCTTTTCCTTCACTGCCTCTTTAACTTCCTGTGTCCACCATGGAGGTCTAATTTTTTTATCCTTGCAGACATCTTCACAACATGCCTCTCTCTCTAGCTGAATCAATCAGGGTTTTCTTCAAGGCTTGCCACTGAATCTCCAAGGTTTGGATCCTGTTCTCAAACACTTTCATTTTTCCTTCAATAATCTTTGTGTATTTTAGTCTACAGTTCACATCTGAGAGCTGCTCAACTTTTATTCGCTTTAAAACTTTCTTACATGTCATTCTTTTCAATATGAAATTCAATTTCATCCTGCTGAAGATTAATAGTGATCACTTCCAATTTCAAATCCTCTGTACACTCTAGTGTCCTGCACCAGGGTGAAAACATCACTATCAACAATAACATAGTCAATGAGACTTTTCTTATTCCTTGCCTCTTCTCTCCATGTGAATTTGTGCACATTTTTATGTTGGAACATGGTGTTAGTAATAACCAGTCCATGTCCTGAGCAGAAATCCAACAGGTATTTGCCATTATTATTAGTTTTGCTCTTGTATCTTGCAGGTTGTATGTCTCAGAATCATTTCCTACTCTGCTATTTAGATCCCCAACAAGGACCAACTTTTCCTTTTTCATTGTGTCAGTAGCTTTCTCTAGAGCCTCAAAAAATTTCTCCACTTCTACCTTAGTAGAACCTTATGTGGGACCATAGGCACAAATAAGTCTCATTGTCCAGTTCCCCATTCTGATATTTGCTCAAATCACTCTACTTGACACTGCCTGCCATGCAAGAAGATTAGCCTCGTATTTTTTGTTGAATACTATGGCTACTCCTTCTTTTCCTTGATTGTCGTTTCGTGAATATAACATTTTGTATTTATTGCTCAGAAAGATCTCACCAGTTTTTGTCTTTTTTGTTTCAGTCACTCCTATTATGTCGATCTGGTACTTATCTAATTCCTCAGCTAGCTCCATTTCTTCCATTCAGGCTTCTTATGTTGATAGTACCGATCTTTAACTCTGGTAATGTTGAGTTGGGGTGTGTTTTCAGATTTGTTCCAGTAGCTGACTTTTCTCTGTTCGCCCTGATTCCCTGGCAAAAACAAAGGGGGCCTTGTTTAACTGGGCGACGCCCCGGCCGGCATGAAATTTTTTCATGTTGTACCATCATTTTGTATTTTGGTTTAACCAATAGGAATACAATTTGGTTGGCTAAATCCCAAATTGCCAGCCCATCCTCGTTCGCTCAGTATCCAGGTAGATACCAAACAGGGTGCGCCATGGGAAGGTGAGGATTGGACATTAGATCAGAAGCCCTGGTCAGTTCTCCGCACATTCCTTTAAAGGCTATCTGGAGGTCTCCTCTCAATTATACAGCTTTGACACTTAAGCGGTAAATGGAGACTCCGAATGGTGCGTTTTCTAGGATGGAGAATTAGCTGTATAATTGATACATTAAGTAAGAAAAGTAGACAAGCTAGTGGTGGTTGTTCGAACAAATGACTTGGTTGGACATAAAGGGCATGTAAGAATGGATATCTGGAGATTGTTGAGGAGAATAAAAGATGACAGTGTAGTTGAAAGGGTGGCCAGTGTGTTGCCTAGGTATGATATTACTGAGTTGAGACTAATTGTATGCTTCATCAAGAGAGTTAAATGAAAAAAAAATTGCAATAACTGAGTTAAGCTCCAAGCAAATTAACCGTAACACAGAAATATTTGAGAAGGACTAACAATGTTGAGCATGTGCAGTTCGTGTTGTATTATGTGATGGTAAGCAATGTGATGAATGTGAGTGTTAAAGATCTGTGTGTGCACCAGGTTTTTGATGAAAAATGACCAAAACTTTTTGTACGATCATACCTGTTACTTGCTAAATTGATTTGGGATATTTAACTTTTCCATTGATGCTGAATGCTCTGACAAAGAAATTGTAGTCAGTATAGGCCATTTTTGTGTGCTGCCATAGTACTTGATGATTTGTCTCTGTTGTATGTGCTGTTGTTCTGTTTTTTTTTTTTCTACATCTTTGATGTGTTCTGACATGCATATCTCTCCTGACTAGCTGTTTTGTCCCCACTACAAATTTCAAAGTAAGCAATCACGCGTACACATTGTTTTCAGATTGGTAAAAGGGGAGGGTTTCAGAAGTTGCAAGGCATATAACATTTCCAGCAGCATGGAGAAGCTAAGAACTTGAATACCTCAGGCATATCCTTCCAAGAAATGGTTATAGAGAAGCAGTAACACTCTTACTATTGCATCAACTAAAATTACAAATTAAATTCACTCCTTTAATAAAATTATTGCATCAAGGAATAAAGTTGCTTTTTTCCCCCCCTAAACAATATCTTAAATCTATTTGAACAGTCAAAACTCCCAATTCATCACTTAAAAAATCTACAAGTATACAAGATCACTTGTTCATATGGGATTTTCTATAAGGGGACAAACAGGCTAGGTAGGAAAGATACACAGCAGAGACAAAGCAGAAACAAAAGATACACAGCAGAGACATCAGTTACCACTGCAGCATGCGAAAATGGTCTACAATGAATATGATTTCTTCAATTAGTACATTAAAAAAAAATCATCAGAAATATTAAAAAAAAAAAAAAAGCCTAAAATCAGTGTAACAAGAACCAAGGCATGATCCTATACCACATTTAGTCATCCTTTATCACAAACGTGGTGATAAAGGATAACCAGATCTCTTCTCATCATTTTACTAGCCATCATAATACAATAATAATTGCAATTGCTTACCATTGTTAATCTTTTTCATATATATATATATATATATATATATATATATATATATACTTTTTTTTTTATTTATTGAGTACTTTTAGTTTCATGTACTATGTATGCAAAAATAATACAGTAGTAAAGGGGTAACTCATTAAAATAATTTGTCAGTCTCCATTTGGAATTTAAATTAGACTTAATGTTTAATATTAAGTTAAATGTCTTCATCTACAAGTCTCAAAAGCAAATGATGAGGGAGTGGAATACACTGCCAGAATGTGTTAGGAATACTAATAGTATGAAAGAATTTAAAGTTCAGTATGATAGATAATGTGTGGCTTGCTGAATGAGACCTTCCATGATAGTCTTTTGACTCTATGGAGGTTTGTTATAATAATATCTGTTCTTATGCTAGTTTGCCTGTTATGTTGGAGGAAGCACTTGAGTTTCTTGGAGGAAACCCTGTTGTTTCTATATGTGATGCTGGCTAACTCACTTATCATGGAAAAACTCTTTATAAAGATTTCTCATGTAATGAAAAGAATTGAACCTAGGTCTTTTCAAGGGTATCTATCATGATATTCTTCTGACTATACTATGGAAGCCATAGAACAACTCAGGGAATGTATCTTAAACATTATGTTTAAGATATTGTGTTCTAATCTTATGTTTATTTCAAACGTCATGCCATTTTTTGTAATTATAATAATTATTATAGATTAAAATTAAATTATAATTGAAATTGATTATAAATGAAAACTAATTGCATTTTTTTTCCCACTTTTGTTAAACCATGTTTATTGTAACATTTACTGCTTTTTGTCATTAAATAAATGTTTCTATATACTTACAGATAGAAAGGATTTTGAAATTAAGAGTGTACATTCTGCATAAAGAATAAAACTTTCTAATTATGATATGTAAAAATTGCATCCGGCGATGGCGTCTGTGGATTCGACCTGTTGTTATGGCTGTCTATGGTTTGATTATTGTTGTGCTTTTACCACTTTGTAGTTGGTATTTTAAAAAGAGAGGTGCTAGACCTACAGATCAAGCATGGTTTAGTGGAGGAATTTTTGTTTTGATGGCTCTTCCTATCACTTTCTGGGAAATTACACAACATTTAGTCCATTATACGAAACCACATCTTCAGAAACATATTATCAGGTAATATATTTATCAAGTATTTATGCTTTTTTTATTATTGCTTTACCAGAATGTATTGTGTTTTTTTATCTTTTCATAAAAATGTAAAACTAGAATATGTGATTTCATCCTTTTAGTTGTCTGGAAATTGAAGAAACAGCAAAAATTTAGCAAATTAAGAAATGTAGTTTGATACAAAAGCACTTTTAGTAGCATCTGAAAAAAAAAAGAAGTTCTTTTACTTGGGAATAAGGAAAACGAAAGCTGATCAAGTGTAGTTCTTGAATTTTTGGAGATTTCGCACTTCACCGAGAGAATAATATCTTTATCACATTTAATGTCATTTTCATCAGTAATAACAAGAAAGGACTGCAAAGCAAACCATTATTGCAACCACTTTGATAATAGCATTTTCCATCATGAAAAGACTATAAATATGAAAATCTGCAGGAAGCATCAGCTGTAATCTCAGTAGCAAAACTATTTACACATTTTAGCTCTTGAAGTATACAGTTAGTGAAGATGGAAAATTAAATATAGATAGATAACAGAATAAAAATAAGGCTGGTATGGAATTTATTTGTATAAATTTATAAGAGATAGAGAGAAATTAGCCAAAACACTAGACTGGCGGTATATAAGGCAGTATGAACATCTTAATTTTTGGATCTGAAAGCTGGGTTTAGTTCACTGCTTCCCAAACTGTGGGTCATGACCCCCCCCCGGGGGGGTGTTATATAATGAAAACAAATTTAAAATGTTTTAAGACTAAGTAGATTTTTTTTATCTTAAAAGAAAAGTATTTAATTATTATTGTTATTTTTTTTTGTTATTTTTTATATTTTAATAGAAAAAATCACACGTTGGTGTTGGTTGATAAATTTTGTTTCCTGCGTATTTTAGCGCTTAATGAATATTAGTAAATATATGCTTATTCATATAAGTTTAATTTCAAAGGTACTGGTAAGAAGCACAAAAAAGCTTAGAAATTCAAAATCTTGTGCTCATTTAAAATGGCCAAGTTTTTCGTGCTTTAAATTAATATTTCATTGCTAGTGTACACAGGTGCTGGCAACGTGCGGGAAAGAAATACACTTAGAGTGCAGGGCAACTGAGCTGATAGCACAGATCACATACATCAGAACTATAAATGCCAGGGATTTTTAGTTCGGATATATAAATGCCTGGCACACCATAGATCTTGTTAGTCTGTGGTGTGCCAGTATCAGTATGTGGTGCTATTATTTGATCTAGTCTACTTTAAAAATTTAACCCTGAGATGGATAAATGGTTGATAAAAAAAAAAAAATCCACTGAACAATCAGCAGAAGCAGAAACAGGCTCACAAACAACAGTATCTCATATTTTATCAGAACAGTTTGCATCGTCTTCAGCGCCAGATGGTAAGAGGCAAAAAATGTCGTATGAAAATATTTTAAAATGTGATCCTTCTTATTTGAAATGTGGGTTTGTACCATCATATAATGATCCAAATAAACCTATGTGTGTAATCTGCTGGAAACAGTTATCAAATGATTTCATGTGACCCAGAAAACTTAGTCATTTAGATACTGTTCATGGGGAATATAAGTGTAAGACAATTGTTTTTCAAAGAAAGGCTGAAGAATTAAAATGACAAACTAAATTTTTTCATGTCATATTGAATGACAAATTAGTAAAAGTATCTTTGTGAAACAGCATTTTCATCGTTATTGGTAATAAAAAATAAACACAGGTCCTGCTTGTCAATTGAAGCATTGGAAAGAAATCTAAGAATTGCAGTTTCAGATATTTTACCTGATATTGACTTTTTGTGTAGTAGTATTGAAACATATCCATCACATTAAATTGTTATTAAATTCTTCTTTTATGTTTTTAATCCTTACTTTGTTTATTACTAATCGTTTTATGTTTCATGTGCTTGTACTGCAAATGTACAATAACAATATATCTATCTATATAAAAATATAAGATAATGTGCCATTGTAGGCGTAGACGTCTGTGGGTAATTGGTTCAAAAGATATATTTCGGTGATTACACCACATTTTTTATTGTTCAATTATACAAAATACTGAAATAATAGTTCCCGACAAGTTTCATAAATCGTAGGATTTACATCTTCAGGGGGTAAATAGTATAATTTAAAGTTTAAACAAGAGAATTAATAAATACAAATCATAACCATCTGGCTATTCATAAACTCAAATAACAGAATGCAGATATAAAACGTTATTGACAGTTGAACAATACTGGACGATGTCATGTATTGTTCTCGTTCATACATTCTGAGCTCAGATTGAGGTAGATTTTTTATTAGAGCCAACCCAATGCAATAAAAATCAAGGTTTAATTCTCCATCAAGTGTGGTCAGCTCTAATAAAAAATCTACCTCAATCTGAGCTCGGAATGTATGAACGAGAACAAGAACACATGACATCGTCCAGTATTGTTCAACGTCAATAACGTTTTATATCTGCATTCTGTTATTTGAGTTTATGAATAGCCAGATGGTTATGATTTGTATTTATTAATTCTCTTGTTTAAACTTTAAGTTATACTATTTACCCCCTGAAGATGTAAATCCTACGATTTACGAAACTTGTCGGGAACTATTATTTCAGTATTTTGTATAACTGAATAATAAAAAATGTGGTGTAATCACCGAAATATATGATGTGCCATGTCAAATGTATATGTAAAATGCTAAAAATGTAATATTTGCATATGATTTTTGCAATATTCGCTGTATATGTTTTGTATTAAATATATTTTTATTTTTTTTATTATCCCATGGTATTATTACACCAGATCATAGAGTTCAAGTTCATGTATTTTATACAGCGCCTTTTCTGGGTTGTTATAGAGTTCACATTTGGAAATATTCATACAGTTTAGCAAATGCATTGGTGATGCTTCCTCGATGTTACAGATTTTGCAAGTGGGGAAGACTTTTATGCCATTGCTAAACTTGATTGATCTTGTGTGGCCGGTCTTGAGGCGAGAGATCATGGTAGTGGCACTGCGATTAAACTTGGAGTTGATGGTAGCTCCTGGATTTTCTGCTGAGTACCTGTGGTGAATCATGTCCTGAAGAATTGTTCATTTTATGTTTTCTTTTTGGGAGGTTTTAAAAAGATTGAAATCTGCGGTATCACTTGATGTTGCAGCCATTTTTGCTACTTCATCTGCAGTTTCGTTTCCCTTTAGTCCCACATGGGATGGGATCCATTGGAAGATTATTTCGGAATCCTTATGTAGTTTGTTTGTGCTTTTTTACTATGTCTCTAAGTATTTCTTGATGGCTAGTGTAGCAGTTCTTAATAGCTTGAAGGGCTGCTAAGGAATCTGTGAAAAATATAAACTCCTTGGTTTTGTTTGTCCAAATATTGCAGTGCTGTGTTAATGGCTATTAATTCTGCATGGTATGAGTTGCATCCAATACTGTTAGTTGTTTTTAGTTCTATATTATGAGAACCATAGATGAGTATGCCACTCCCAGAATTGCCATTTGGATTTTTGGAGCCATCTGTATAGATCTTTATTGAGTCAGGTCCATATTCCATTATTTTTGAAAGGGCTAATGATCTCTAGATTTCAGGGTTTTTTAGGCTTTCTTTCTCATGTTTCCCTATTTCAGAGTGATAACTGTATTTTTCCTGTCTTGATTTGGAGGAAATGCTGGATAGTCGGCTATTTTATTTGGACAATCCAAGGGAATTTTATTTTCTATGATTTCATGCATTGTTGATTTTTTCTTTATTCTGTTTGTTGGTTTCCAGTTTTTAAAAAGTTCACTTGTTCTGTGATGTGCAAGGTTGGCTTTTTTTCCTACAAATTTGGTAAGATTTTCTTGCCACCTAATTTTTAAAGGAACAAGGTTGGATTCGAATTCTGCTATTTTTCAGGAGTTGTATTCCTTGGTCCCCATATGATTTTAGCTGCATTTTTCTGAATTTTTATAAGCTTGTCTAAAGTGGTTTGTGATGTTTGCATCCAGATTGGCGAAGCATATTCCATTATGGGACGGATAATAGAGGTATATGTGACTTTTAAGGTTTTAGCATCGGCTCCCCACTCTTTATCTGAGATACTTTTCTTCTTCTTCTTCTACTACACGTTATTCCCTTCCTATGCAGGGTCCGCGTGTTACTTTAGATGCGACTTCTTGTTAGTACTACTCCCAACCGACCCGTCGCCTGGTCTGCCGCTGGGGGGGGGGGGGTATTTTATTGACTGTAGAGGCGTATGTTCACGGGGCCGGTTTGCCTGTTTGCGGGATGAAAAACGCCAGATAAACTGGTGGAAAAAACCTACTGACCGCACCCAAGACCGGCTAACTTGGCTATGCCTGAAGAAGATCCTCAAATTCCTCACGTCTGCAACGGGAATCGAACCTGGGACACTCCTTCCCCAGGCATATGGTTGCAATGCGCAAAGCCACTAGGCTCACCGCGCGGTATCTGAGATACTTTTAATATATTAAATTTAATGATACTTTTAATAATACTTAATTTAATAATACTTTTAATGTATGAAATATAAATACAATAAATATTATAATAATGTATGTCTGTATTACAATTTTTTTTTTTTCCGATGGGGGTACGTGAAATATTTTAATTTTTCCAAAGGGGCCTTTACATCCATAAGTTTGGGAAGCACTGGTTTAATTGATCAGAGATATGAGAATTCTGAAGAAAATTAGGTTAGTGATCTGATGGTATCAGTAGCAGAATATTAAAAATGAAGATATCAGAAAAGAACTTGACATTGTGTATGTCAAGGCCACTTGAGCATCTATGTTTGATTTCCAGATTATCAACTATTAGCCCACCACCTTCTATCTACTACACTCCTACTACAATTATTAACACACATTATATGTAGGCTGATTCGCTTTTGTAGTTGTGTGTGGGAACATCAGTAAATCCTAAATGCATCAACAGTAGGTTGATGCATATAAATCCTAAGTGCATCAACAGTAGGTTGATGCACTTAATATTTCTTTAGAAGATTGAAATGTAAGAGCTGATGGGATCAGAGATCAGACAAAATAGACCAGTTTGGAAACAAATCGTTGATGGAAACTAGTCATGAAACATTAACAGTATTATATTGTGTTGTTCTAATATCTAGAACATCCCATTATGTGATATATATACCAGAAATTGATAATTTAATTATTAATTGGACAAAATACACTGCATATTTTTATAATTGTAATCACAGGATTTCCATGAATTCATGACTCATTATAAGAAACCTGTTCTATACACCATAGTCTGTCATACGGGTACGAATGAATTGAAAGGTGATAAATTTGAGTGACAGAGTTAGAATGGTTAGTCTGTTGCTGCGGTACGACAGAGAGCAGTTTAGGAGGGGGGGGGGGCATAATTGCAAATGACATTATGCGTAGGTTATGCAGACGGTGTGGTGTGGAATGAGTTTGAAGGGCGAAAGGACTTATACAAGATGGATGGCCTGCATTTGAATGGACTTGGTGTGCGGAGACTGGAAAGAGTGTTGCTGAATGAAGTGAAAATGGATGTGCAAAACCAGGGAAACTAGAACTACCAAGGAGGGGGGGGGAATGGATATGCAGACATCAGTGAGACAGATGAGTGTAAGAATGTATATAATGTACCCGAGCCAGCACTAAGGACAAAAAATGAGAATGGGTCATTTAGAATAATGTATCAATATAGGGGTGGGACTAAGGGATCACTGCATTTCATGTATACTAATGCCAGGAGTATTAGGAAAAAAAAGGAAAGAATTTTTGGCCTTGATTGGCTCTTCCTGGCCACAGGTTATTGGCATTAGTGAAACATGGCTGACGGAAGAAGATATAGTTAGTGGGATAGAATGTGTAGGTTATAGTGTGTTTAGGAGGGACAGAGAGAATAAAATGGGGGAGGGGTATTATTGATGATAGCTGATGAACTGCAGCCAAGGAGAATTGAAGTTGTATCGCAGGATAGTGAAAGGAGCTCATTTGAGGCTATTTGGTGTGAGATTGAGACTGACAGAATAAAATATACGGTTGGGTGCTGCTATAGACCAGGTGATGGAATAGATGGTGGAGATAGTATGCATAGGGAAATTGATGAAATGAGTGGAAGGAGGGTAATTATTATGGGGGATTTCAACTATGGTAACATTGATTGGAAGGAGGAGAGGACACATGTGAGGAAGGAAAAGGATTTTATTCAGTTATTGAGGGATAACTATCTGAGACAGCATGTAATTGAAAATACTAGGGGTGTGAGAGTGCTTGACCTGGTAATAGCATCTGAGAATTTGACTGTAATGAATATGACCATGTTGCCACCGATTGGTGAGAGTGATCATAAGGTCTTGACCTGGGAGGTGGGTAAAGGTGTGGAAATTTCGATTAAGACAGGGTATATGTGGAATTACCATGCTGGCAAGTATGAAAGCTTAGGAGATTGCTTGGATCAGTGCCATGGCATGTACAACTGCAAGGACTGGATGTCGATAGAGCATGGGAAGTGGTCAAGGAGCATTTACAGGAGGTAATGGCTGATTGTATACCTAGGGTCCGAATAGTAAAACAAGTAGGGGTTAAATGGATGAATAACACCATTAAGCTTGAGCTGCAAAAAAAGAAACAACTGTGGAGGGAATTTAAAGAAAGGGGTGACCTGCAGGCACACGAATGGTATAAAGTGCAGGCCAGAAAGGTAACGAGTGTGGTAAAAAAAGCAAAAGCGGATTATGAAAGGAAACTAGCTTTGCAAGCAAAAGAGAATCCAAAACAGTTCGTTCAATATGCTGCAAGTAAGGAAAAAAACTGTACACGGTAAAATGATTGTAAGGAATGACGATGGTAAGGAGGTCACTGAATCAGTCGATATAGTGGAGTTACTGAGCGTGCACTTTGCAAAAGCATATCATCCAGGTGGTGACATTGAAAAAATGAAAGAACCATTAGTTTATACTGGAATAGTGATGAATGAAGTGGAGGTGACTAGTCTATTACAGAACCTTAATGTGAACACATCTGTGGGATTGGATGGTATACCGGCACGGGTCTTGCGTGAAGCGGCTAAAGAATTATCAGTGCCCTTGACCATGTTGTTTAATCTGAGTCTCGGGTCTGGCTTAGTCCCAAAGGTGTGGAAAGAGGGGAAAATAGTTTCACTGCATAAAGGAGAATCCAAGACTACGGTTGCAAATTACCGACCGATCAGCATATCAGGAGTCGTTGTCAAGGTCTTAGAGAAAGTAGTCAAGGGAAAAATACAGGAATGAATTGATGAAAACGAGATACTATACAGGGGACAGCATGGCTTTGTGAAGGGTAGATCATGCTTCAGTAACTTGCTCAAGTTTTATAACAAGGTGACGGCTGAACTGGATAAGGGAAATGGGTTTACAGTGATACTGCTGGACCTGGCAAAGGTGTTTGACAGGATACCACATGGAATACTAATCCGTAAACTACAACATATGGGAATGGATATAGGGTTGGTGAGGTGGATAGGTGGTTGTTTGATGGAGAGATATCAAAGAGTAGTTTATTCAGGAGTAGAGTCCAAAGGACGGCCTGTGACTAGTGGTGTGCCGCAGGGTTCTGTTCTTGGACCACTGCTGTTTAATCTGTTCATTAATGATATAGGGAAGGATCTGAGTGGAACAATTCATTTGTTCGCTGATGATGCAAAGTTGGGTAGGGCAATAGTGAATGCAGAAGATGTCAAAGTCTTGCAGGATGACTTAGATAGATTGGAGTTCTGGGCTAAGGAGAATGGATGTCAATTTAATGTGACAAAATGTAAGCTTATGCATTTTGGGGTGAAAAGATTAGCAGCAGTATACCACATTGGTGGAACTGTACTCCAAGAGATTGATGAGGCCAGGGACTTGGGAGTGTTGGTGGATAGGGAGATGAAGTTTAGGGGGCACACTGCAAAAGTAGCTAAATCAACTCACTTGGTTGTTGAAAAATACCTTGACGAGCAGGGACAAGCAAGTTATTGTACCTCTGTTACGAGCCTTGATAAGACCACATCTTGACTACTGTGCCCAGATTTGGTCACCTCGGTTCCTTCTTGATGGGGAGGAGGTGGGGAGGATCCAGAGGCGAGTGACTAAGATGATAACAGGTCTATGGAATGAACCATATGAGAACAGGTTGAAGATTTGTGGGTTGCAGAAACTAGTTGATAGGTGGAGGAGGGGAGATATGATTGAGATATTCAAATTGCTAAAGGGATTCTATAGGATTAATTCAGAGGATATTTTTGAGATCAGGACTGGTGGTGGGAGAACTAGGGGACACCTATGGAAGCTGGGCAAGAGTGTGGTTAGCAGGGGTGTTAGAGCTGGGTTCTTTACTTTTAGAGTGGTAAATGAGTGGAATAAGCTGCCAGAGTCTGTTGTGGGTGCTATGACGGTGAACGAGTTCAAGACAAGGTATGATAGATACTGTGAGAATGTAATCGCATAGTTGTGTGGACATGATGTTTAGGGCCTCCCTCGATGAGTCTAAGGACTCCTGGAGTCGCCCGAAATAATAATAATACAGTTTCTTAAACTATTTGTGTGCTATTTACTGTTGCACTGGCATCAACTTCTCAAGTAGTTTATTTTATGCACTTTGCCACTGTCCATGCAAAAAAAGGAAACTGCTCCCACCCTTAATCACCACCATGTTGTTCACTTTCTAGGAATGGCCTTTGTCATTATCTTTTCTCCTTGTTCTATCCTTATAAATATGATAAATATCAGCAGACAGTTTGAATGTCTTCTCTCAGTCATATTAAACCCTTCCCCACTTTGTCTTCTATCTACCCCAACTCTTCATGTTTCATTCATCTGTTTGTAGCCAGTGTATACCACAATCCTGATATTATTTTTGTTACTTGTCTTTGTACTTTCTCTAAAGTTTCTTTATCCTCTTCAAATCTCAGTTACCATGCCAGAGCATAGTAGTCATATGCGGTTCAAATACCCTTATATTTTCTTTCTTTAATGTCCTAAGTATTGCAGCATACTGAGATGTCTTCACCACTTCTTGCATTGTGTTTCCTGAACTTAAAATTTCTCTTTGTCTTCACGCTAGAATACCTGGCTTGCTACATTTTATGCAGTATAGTTCCACCATTAGAGTATTCAGCCTTCCATCTGTGGATTCCACAGATCAAAATCTTATGCTTAGTTATTAAATTGGCATTTCAAACTTATTTACCCACTTTTCCAGCCTATTCAAATTTTTCTGAAGAGTCACAACAGCATTACTATTACATATCATTACATCTCCTTGAAATCCAGTAACACAGATGTTAAAAAACATTGATTAGTGATTCCATTATCAACTGGGGTTGATAATGGAATCACTAATCAATGTTCACAAACGAATTTCAAAAAGACTAAAACAGAAAACGTACATCATTTTCAAATAGTAGTTATGCTTTCTATCCTCTGCCCAAAGCTATTATCCATAATTTATGTGCAACCTTTTATCCACATCTTTTATATTCAGAAGGTTCTGTTGTATTATTGGCTATAGAAATCATTCTCCTGATTTATTTGTTCTGCATTTCTTGCATTGATAATTTTGGTTAATGTCATCCTACATTCAATGTGCCCTTTGATATTTTGCTAGCAAGAAAGCAGAGAGAGAGAGAGAGAGAGAGAGAGAGCAATCCATTAAAAGTGCCATTTAGTGAATTGTTTACTATCAAGAGTGCAAAAAATAGGATTAAAGTATTCTACAGATTAGATTCTCACATACATTATAACAACCAAGAAATGCCAAAATATTCCTCCACAATTGATGTCTGATCAGTAGAGAACTATATGACTCCAGTTGCTTTCATCAGAATACAGCCAACCAAAGCATATATATATCACAACTTTCTTTTTCTGTCCCCTCCTCCTTTCCTACCTTTTTTTTTTTCCCTTTTTTCTGCAGAAACAAGTTGTCACTCTTCAGTCTACTTATCATAAAGACCTGGTACCTGTAATCAGTGAAAGACTAAATACTGGCTTCGCATCATTAACTGCGGAGTTTTCCAATGTGATTGATTATATTAGGATCTCATCTTTGTGATTGAGGATGGTGTGTGTGTGTGTGTGTGTGTGTGTGTGTGTGTGTGTGTGTGTGTGTGTGTGTGTGTGTGTGTGTGTGTGTGATCGAAGAGAGAGAGAAGAGAGAAAGAACAAACTGTATTTTTCCTATTCTAACATAGAGGATGCTTATAAATGCAATACTATTCGTAAGGTAAAAAGTATTGCATTGTATCCATTGTCAACTACTCTGAACCATGTTTGTTTAGTCTGTATTCAGTGATATGTAATGCATGGTGGTTGAAAAAGCATATGGAGGCAACACTTTTACCTTCACCACAAATATTCAAATTTAAATAGCTATTGGTTATTGTCTGATAACTGGTTATTTTTGTTAATCATTAATTCTATGCACAGATTTGGTCACATAGTCTTCAAAATGATGAAAAGATATTGGAAAGAGCCACAGGAAATTAACTAAGGCAGTTCCTGGTCTATGGAATGTTGAGTATGAAGAAAGGTTGCAAAGATGCAATTTTCAGAGTCCAGTGGATAGGAAGAAGGTGGGTGACATGATAGACACATACAAGTTGGTAAGGGTTGTTACAGGACTAACAGTGAAGAGGTTTTACATAACCTGGTGGGAGATCGATGAAGAACAAGAGGATATTACAAACTGTATAAGGAGGGTGTGAGAAGCATGGTTTCTTCCATGGAGAGTTGTGAATGATTGGAATGCATTGTCTGAGATTGTGGTATCTGCAGAGAATTTGAATATATTTAAGGTACAGCATGATGAGCTGTGTGTGTGTGACAAAGGGACCACCCTCACAAGAAGTTTTTGACTCCATGGAGGTCTTGGGATAATAATAATAAATTTAACTTAAAAGTAACATGCATTGTTAGAATTTGATACTGTGTTAATGTTATGTATGCCTTATTTTTTTTTCTTATTTCAAACCAATTTTTCTTGCAGCAGATGTGTTTATTTCCTTGATAATGGTTGTGAAGCTCAACCAAATTATTAGATAAAGATCCTCCCATAAGTTATCTTGTAATAGTTTTTAATATGTCAAAAGCATATAATGTCCCATGGAAACATTTTATTTGAATACCTTAGAACATAGAACTAGAGGAGATGACTGTGTTAAAAATATTACTGGTAATAACATCTTAATTGTGTTAAATTATCATAGCATCCTGGACAAAAATCCTTTGAGAATACATGCCAGAAAATGATGCTGATTATGAACATCTTACAGAATGTTTTAAGGAGAAATGAATAGATAACCACATTAAATATTTAGTATGTGTTCACTGGTTTACACTCATGATACACTTTAATAGAATGACTACAGCACAAAGAGAAATAATTAAACAGCAGATTTACTTATTTCTCTTTAGGAAAAAAAAGTTTTTAATTTAACATTTTAATTTAATTTTTTTTATTATTTAATATGTGTAGAAATGTGGAATAGGTGTCTAGAGAGAGCTTTGTTCACTGAGCATGCTGAAGTGCAAATTCAAGAAAACTTAAGCAATTAAGTTGGAAGCTGTGTGTGTGTGTGTGTGTGTGTGTGTGTGTGTGTGTGTGTGTGTGTGTGTGTGTGTGTGTGTGTGTGTGTGAAGGCACCCATGAGGTGAGCAAGTGTGAGAATGACCAAGTGTAGAATCTAGTCTCTCAAGCAGAATTATTGAATGGAGTAGTCAGTTCAGGAAGTAAGGGTAACTGAGGTCCTAAAGGGATGCTGTAGTTTCTACACACTAATGCCAGACATATCAGGAACAAGAGGGAGGAGTTTTGGGCATTGGTTAGTGCAACCTCGGTAAGTTAGAGGCATTAGTGAGACTTGGCTAACAGCAGATGGTGTGGTTACAGGGATAGAATGTGAAGGGTTTAGTATTTTCAGGGAAGATAGAGAAGATAGGATGGGGGGGGAGGGATACTGCTGATGAAAGCAGATGAATTGCAGCCAAAAAGAATAGAAGATAGGCAGGAGGATGGCAATTCATTTGAGCAGTCTGGTGTGAGATCAAAGCTGGTCAGACAAAATATACAATTGGTTGTTGATAGGCCTGGAGGTTCCAAGAATGATCTGGAAGACATGGCTTTGTTAAGGGTTGGTCATACCTAAGTAATTTACTAATTTTTTATAATACAGTGACATTGGATGAAAGAAGTGGCTATGTGATGATTCTGCTGGATTTTGCAAATGCATTTGACACATGGAACTCTGTTACGCAAATTAGAACAAATGGACATAGAAATGACACTGGTTATGTGGATAAGAGGACAGCTGCTGGACAGATATCAAAAAAGAGGTATATGGAGGATCAGCATCCAGGCAAAAGCAGGTGACTAGTAGTGTGGTGTGCTGCGCCACAAGGTTCAGTGCTAGTAGCACTACTATTTATTTTGCACATAAATGATATAGGAAATTACCTGAAAGGATATATTCAATTGTTTACTGATGATACAAAATTAGGTATGAGTAATATTTTAACAAGGCAATATGGAAAACTTGCAGATGATTTAAATAGGCTGTCAGAATGGGCAAAGATAATGGGTGTCAGTTTAATGCATTTTGCCTGATGTAAAGTTATTAATTTTAGAATAAATAGATTATAAGCTGTGTACCACATTGATGGAATTATACTCCAGGAAATAGATGCAGCTAGAGATTTAGGGGTGGTGGTAGACAGAAAGTTAAAGTTTAGAGGACATTTTGCTACAGGATTACTTGGCTATTGAAGAACACACACACACACACACACACTAACATGTAGAAATAAGGAAGTTGCTGTTCCTCTTTATAAGGCCTTGATAGGTCTGGTCTCCTAGGTTTCTTGGGGATGAGGCAGCAGTGGAGAAGATTCACAGGCGAGCAACCAAGATGTTAATTGGTCTGTGGAATGTTCCCTATGAGGATAGATTGAAGGTGCATCAATTGCAGAAGTTGGTTCATAAGAGAAAAAGAAGGGATATGATAGAAACATTTAAGTTGCTTAAAGGGTTTTATAGAATTGATGTAAAAGAAATGTTTCAGCACTTTGCTAGAGAGACGAGAACAAGAGGTTATCCTTGGAAGTTGAATAAAGGTGGGGTTAGTGTGGTTGTGAGGACTAGATTTTTTGCTTGGAAAGTTGTGAATTAATGGAATATGTTGCCAGAATTTGTTGTGCTTTGTCTGTTAATGGGTTCATGGAGAGTTATGATAGATTGTATGATTAGTTTGGGTGTCCTGCAGTGATTCTTTGGACTTTGTGGAGGTGTCCATGCAACAATAATAATGCAACTATCCTATTTTTTATTTTGTTCAAATCCTCAGTATTACTCTTCTACATTCGTGCTGTTTTACAATATGTAAGACAAAATATTTGTGCAGTAAATAATTTTTACTGTGATATACTTGTGATTTTATAATTATCTTCACAGGTTTCATTATACACAAAAATTAGTTGACGACAAGTTAGCACATCTCAGTCTCATATGGTTGGGGGAGGGTTCTTCCTCCCAGAAACTCAGGCAAACCAGCCAGAATAATACATGCAATTTACAGACATATAATACAGCACCTCATAACTTTAGTTGCTTCTGCTATAAATAAATAAAGCATACTGGGTGTCAAGTACCTCTCCTGTAACTAACAGACTCTTGGTTCAAATTCCACTGCATGAATGTTTGTGTAATTCTTTTGTGGTTATCCAGTATGGCATCACTTCTTTGTTTATTCATGTTTTTGCTTCAAGGAAGAAGCAATTTAGAGTCCTGAAAAAGGATATACTTTAGAGCAGCATTTCTCAACCATTCTAAGCACAAGGACCAGTAAAATGCCTAAAACAATTCTACGGATTACATAAAAAGTTATGTAATTTTTTTTAAAAAAATGTATGTGGAGATTACCAACATTTTGAAAAACTGTGCCTTTTATAACATAATAAATCTAAAAGCATGTTTTGAATACATATGGAAACATAATTAAGTTGGAAGTAAACAATTAAAAGTGTATCATCACTGAACAAAGTTTTAATTTTTATTAAACAAATAAAGGTATCAGTTTCCGATTTGCTGTGGGCAAATGAATGGGTATGTCAGTGCCATCCTACTGACATCCCCATTCATCTGCCCGCAGTAAATTTTATATTTTATATGTTATCCCCATTTATTTGCCCACACTCATTAAGCTCCCCCCCCCCCCAACAACAACTTTTTTAGCGCCGTTGATACCATGGTATAATGAATGGGGGATGTCAGTGCCGTTCTGCTGAAACCTTCATTCATCTGCCCACAACAACGTTTATCTTTAATCCCCATTCATCTACCCACAACAACTTTTATATTTTATATGTTATCCCCATTCATCTGCCCAAACTCATGAAACTAACCCCACAACTTATCTTCACGCACGCTCTGATTTGACCTGCGACATGTAAACTGTTCTATTTGCTAAGTGCGTTATGAGACAAGGGAAAAATGTTGTTCTTATCTTACTTCATTCATCATAATACTGAATACAAACTTGACATCCATGGATCCCATCATGGATAACATCCCTTGTCCTGTCCAAACCGTCATATACCAAAAATTTCACTCAGAACATCCCAAAACAATTAATGCCCCCCCCCCCCCCCCCCATCCACACACACTCACACTCTTCCAGCGAATACGAATCGCCTTATTTCCATGACCAGTAAAATAATTTAAGACATCCTGTTATGTGAGATCCTTCCTGATAGCTATAAACAGTCCAACCCACGATGTCAGTCACAAAGTGCCATCCACGTTGTCGTGCACCTGACCATGTGGTTGGGCGCATTTTCCCACCAGCGACCGTATGCCATATATATACCGTACGCATGTGATTTGTACTAATCGTGTTACGATGGTGGTTTTAATTATATCCATCCTGTTTTAACCAGAGGCAGTGGTCATCGTAAATCAGCAGATTCATTAATCGTGTGGTGGTTTTATTTATATCTGTCCTGTGTGCTGCTTGTATTCATTACGTTGTGATGTGTGTTTCTGTACAATCCATGATCGTATGGATGTTGTTGTCTGCATGCAATGGATTCGATGTACTCAGCCGCGTATTTCCCTAAGCGACTGTATGAGATACGGAACTTTGCTAAACGGGCTAAACGGTGAAGTTAATCCTTAGGCAAGCAGATCAGAGTTGCCAGCTTGACATGAGGTTTGAAAGTGGTGCGAAGGCCATGTTTCAACAATACTTTTGGCTATCTTTTCTGATGTACCTCTGATATAGGGAATAGAAATTATCATTTTGTATTCTTGTGTATTAGGGGAGGGCAGAGTAATGGGCCTATGTAGTATTTTATCTATTTTGTAGGGATTGTAGCCGTTGGCTAAGAACGTATGGCGCAGGTATTGGAGTTCAGTGGTCAGAGCTGTATCGTTTGAACAAATGGCTCTGGCTATCCTGAAATATGGACTGTTCTACAGCACATCTCCGAAGTTGCAGCAAAAAAAGAATTCACAAAAGTAAAAAGCAAACACCTAAAGAAATATGAACTCCTACAACAGCACCAACATATGAAGTCCCGACCACAACTTCGACGAGACCACGTGGTCGTAAACCTATCGTCAGAAACACTCACTGAAGAAGCCAAGAACGCTCTCAGTCTAGGACATAACTTTGCTGTCACACCCAAACAAATTCCTAAACTAGAAATTATGATGAAAGTAGAACGGGGTATCCATGATCTTCTGCTTCCATGGCCATGTTTCCACGATTTGTGGAGACATGGCCTTCGCACCACTTTCAAACCTCATGTCAAACTGGCAACTCTGATCTGCTCGCCTAAGGATAAACTTCACCCTTTAGCACACCCAAGAGTGTATGAAGTTCCTTGTGACTGTGACTTGGCCTATTATGGGCAAACAGGAAGATCAGTGAACATCCGCCTGGAAGAACATGAAAGATACATTCACTACTATTACTATGGCAAGTCGGGACTGGCAGACCATGCTTTGGACACTCCTTCACATAGGATTAGATTGAGGAAAACGAATGTGCTATTTAGGAGTTGTTATAGATCTGAAAGATTATATTTTGAGTCAGCAATGTCTTTGAAGAATTCTCCCAACCTTAACAAATATGGTTGCATTAATTTGCCAAAAATTTGGGGGATGGTTTTGCTAAGAAAAACTGCTGGATAGCTGCTTTTTTTTTTTTTTTTTCTTGTTAGAGGGCGCCAAAAATAGGATTTTAGATCTTTTGTCTTTTGCAATTATATTGTTTCACTCACTCACTGTCACATATATAAGTGTGTTGTGCTCTGATGACTGAGTTGAAAATCAGCGAAATATAAGCGTTAATAAAACATCTTTGTGATAAAAGTGTGTGTGGTGTTGTTAATACCGTAAAAAAATAAGTCATGAATAACTATCAACACCTAAGCTTATTTGTTAGATTGAAAGATAGGATAGTATTGATAACCATGCTTCGTCAACAAGGAGTGATGCAAATTTAGAATTGCGTTCATTTAAAAAACAATAAAACTTTGTGCCTTAATTGAAATAATCTTGTTAGTAATTTGCCCTTGGAAATCCAGCGAATTTCAGAAGTTGTATATATTCACTGCCCATTTCATCGCAGAGTACTGAAAATAACCTGTTGTTTAATGGTCGAGCCTTAATAAAATTAACTAGCTTTACAGCATTGTATAGCACAGTTTTAAATTCTGGTGGCATTCCTTTGGAGGCCAACTTTCCCTATGTATGAAACAATATACCTGATTCATATCCGGAGAGCCACTTCCTTGACCATAGAAACAACCCCCAACTATGCCTGCCTGTAAAGGTACATGCTCCATCCGATCAGAAGCCCATGCATTTTTCCCACTGGATCCCTTTGTGTATTATATAATTATTGAGAGTGTGAAATATTTCTTCTCCAGTTGTTCGTGATGACAAAGTTCTACAGAACAGAATATCATCATGAATGTTGTTATCATGTGCATATCTTACGTAGCATATTAACTGCTCATCATCTGTAACATCAGTAGTCTCGTCTATTTGTAACGCATAATAAGGGCTCTTCTTAACTCTTTCGATTAACTGAGATTCTACGTCACCTGCCATATCATTAATTCTGCAACCTACAGTGTCATCGAAAGAGGATTCAAATCAACATCTTTTAGTAACTTATTGCCAAACATAGTTTTTACCACATCTTTTATTGCTGGAAGTAGTAAATTTTCCCCGATAAAATGAGGTTTCCCTGTTTTTGCTATGTGCAAACTTAACAGATAAATGCTTCCAGTGCCTTGCCTATTAATCGAACCCATGGCCGAAACTACATCTTTCCCATGATTTAATGTCGCTGAGCATCGCTGAAATTGGCTTTTTTTTTTTCAATTTGCTTATTTTTCGCATCACAATGTTTAGTTTCTAAATGTCGGAGTTTCGCTGGTTTCATGCACTTGTTCGACAACACTTCATAACACAAAACACATTGAGGTTTCTGTTCACTTTCATCTCCATACCAAGTAAACCCAAATTCCAAATACGAACTGTTATATTTCCTACTGTATTTTTTCTTTGAACTGCTTGGTTCTTCTACTTTAATAGTATCAGATTTACTCGCCGTTACAACATGTGTATCACAATTAGGGTAAGCATCACCTGTTTCATTTGCTCTTCTTTTTAAAGTCCTGGTTCTAAGCCACTTTTCCATTATTAAAAATTGTTTCCGAAAAATATATAAATACTGGGGTTAACTCACGACACACTTTGTCCAAGTATCATTTAGTACTTCTGAAGGTATATTGAATGCTGAGCCTTGGTTGAAGGATGAAAACCTTCAGTAATAAAAATCAATAAACAATAAGCAATTGATTGAAATGTGGATAACACATGTTCACTTCAATCTGACAAAATAGCAAGGGAAGGCAGAAGTAATAAAACTATATTGTTGTTCACTTCACCCCTCTTATTATTCACATTCTGCTGCTACAAATTATTGTAGTGCCAGAATGATGAGTAATAAAAGAGGGGGGGGGGTGAAGTATAGAACAACAGTATAGTTTTATTGCTTCTGCCTTTGAACATTCTGACACTGTTTGTTGTTTTTTTTTAAATCTCCATTTGGTTTCAATAATTTTACTTATTCAATTTTAATTTGTTTGGATAACTAAAAATATATATATTTAATTAATTTAAGTCTGCCTGCGGACCACCTGTGGTCCGAGGACCACAGGTTGAGAAACACTGTTCTCGAGTAAGGTTCTTGTAATTATCTAACTTCTGTAATATGTTGTAGGTTTCATACTTTTGCAAGAATAGGACTATCATAAGAAAAGTGACAATAGTGCCAGTTACATTAGCGATAAGCTCTACTACTAAAGCTGTTCCACATTAAGCATCACCTATGTTGAGCTGTTACCTGACATTGAAGAGTTGCTATTCTAGGAACAATACCATCGACAGAGTGTAGCATATAAGCGGCCTGCCTCATGGTGTGGCTTCATAAGGGTGCTCATTCAGCCATGTTGCGGTAGGTGCCGTTGCTACGCTAACAATTCCTGTTAGCGTAGCAAGTGTGGAATGAAGTTTTTCCAAGCTTAAACTGCTTAAAAATTATTTGCGAACAGCAATGACCCAAGAAAGATTAGTTGGTCTATAAACTATATCGATAGAGGCAGACATAGCTTATAATTTAAATTTAGAAGAGCTTATAAAGAGTTTTATTGTGCGATATTCCCATAGAGCAAACATTTAATTAATATTATGTAATCGTTTTGCATTAATGTTTCTCTTGTAATAAAAACAAAATAGCAATCAGAGATTTTCTTATATTTTTGTCTTATGATCCATCAGAGGCGATATTTAATTGTTTGCCTCAGGGTGCAATCTAATCTAGCGACTGCTCTGTCTGGGAATGATGACTTATGAAATTACTTATAAAAATCAGTTGTAATATAGAAAATTAAGATACTTAAATATAAAGAGCTAATAAGCTTCAATTCCGCGATATAAACAATAAAATTAAGGGGATATAAAATCCACATTGTTTCAAAACCGAATGAGAAACTCAAAGATTGGAATCAGAGAGTTTCATGCCGAATATAGTAAACTATAAAGTATCGGCGAACACTGGTGTGAGCTAATGCAAGTGACCCTAGTACGTAGTACGGTACCGGACAACTCGTTGCATAGGTGGGGAAAGTTCAGATCGCTATTCTTAGGTATTTTCCATAATGTAAAAACACTTAAGAAAATTAAGATCTTTTTTGTTGATGATAACTAATCTGCAACCAGTTGCCTGTTATCAGCACAAAGAGATGCTAATTGTTTTAACAACAACAAAAAAAAACCTGTTGTTATGGCATCCTTCAGTTTATGGTGGATTGTTAATCCATAAAGTGTTAATCTCACAAATTGTGACACTAGTAGTGTAGTCATTAAATGGATTTGCATTTCTCCTATGCTTTTATGAGTGGTTTCATTTCGAGACACTCCTGCATCATGAATATTTTTTTGTTCAGGATCATAGAAGGGGGGTGGATTGCATTTCTGATGTTTATTATTTAAAATATTTCTACATGTTTGTTTATTTATTTTTTTTAATTATTATTTTCCTAGTCTTGGCTGGCCGAGAGTAGATAGCATGCAGTAATACTACACTCTTTCCAACCAGCAGGCTGTGGGTTCAAATCCCAGTTAGGCATGGTTGTTTTGTGATTATCTTTAGATAATTATTTTGCCTTATCCTACCTATGGTATTTAAATGTATGATAGATTGGCAATTTTTTGTAGGCAGTATTCACAAACAAGAATTATATATGATATTCTGCAGGTATCTCTAACTGATGTATTGTTTTAAATTATTGTTGCTGTATGGTATAACAGATTATTTGTATCATAATTGAAGAGTGATACCTTTCCATTATGACTCATAAATTATAATGATTCATAGCAACACTTAAATTTTTTAATATAATCTTTTTGCTTTTATTTTCAGAATATTATGGATGGTCCCTATATATGCTCTAAATGCTGTAAGTTTTTAACTAAACTTTATTTACTATAATATAAATGTAAATCAGTTAAGTAATGTACATTTTAAAAAGAAATGTAAATAAGTATAAAGGAGTAAAGGAGTTACAGCTGAGAGTTTCAAGTAGTATGGATTTGACAGTAGATAATGCAACTGAGAATAAGTATTCAGCAGAGCTAAGATTGATGATGAATGGATTTGATGATTTGAAAGAGAAATAATAGAAAGGAAGAAAAGAATTGGAGCATTTGAGAAATAAATCAAAGATGATGAAAGGAGAGGCTAGAGAGGTAAAGCTATTTGAAGTCAGTAGAAGTTTGAGGGGAGGGGTGGAGGTGTGAGAAGGATGACAATGTGTGAAGGAAAGGGTAAGAATGAAAGTGAAAAAAAGAATAAGAGCGAGAAGGAAGTGGAAGCATGAGGAACAGTCAAGACAGGTGGGAGGCAGAGGAATGATTGGAAGAATGAGGACGATGTGGAGTTGGAATTGAGAAGAGAATGAAGAGTATAAAATATAAGAGTTCTTTGATGCATGCTGTGCAAGACACTGTTAGTGTTTGCTTGAGGAACAATAGAGAATGTAACTCCCTCAATGATCATCCAGAATGTGGATGAGATGATGGTATAAATTGTACAAATGACCTGCAAGGAAGTCATTTCAGTAACAAAAGATTTGAGACCGGTGTTAGAGTTGTGGAACAGTGTAAGAAGAGATATGAATTAATTATGTTGTGTTGGTATAACAGTGAGGAATTAAAGAGACAAACACTAGTAATAAATCACATCAACATGAATATGTAGAATGAGAGGTTCAGAATGTATCGATGTCTCAAGTGCATTTGATAACAGCAGAGGAGAGTTCTGTGTATTAGATGAATTGTATATGAAAATCTGGGATTGTAGGTATTTGTTTTAGAAATAAATTAATTTATCTTGTCAAGTTTAATCTGCTTTGTAACCAAGTGAAAAAACGTTTTACAGTATTTATTTTGCAGGTATTTGATTTGTTTGCTGTAACAAACTTGATCATAAACTCCTGGGAAGTCTCACTCAAAGCCCTATAGATATAATGCTATTCTAAAAGAAATTCATTAGAGTACACTATCCTATAATAAAATCTTCCTGTGGTCCCCATCAATTTGCTATAGTGAGTTTACTATAATCTCACTATCGTTTGCTATAGTGAGAGTTTGCTATAATCAGTATACGTATGGTTCTATTGAGTGCATTTTATGTTACGCAAAAAAAAAAAAAAAAAAGTTCTTGAGCTATAAATATTCAGTATTCAAATACAGTATATTTGAATAAGTTACATATATGTTAGTAAAAAATGTGTAATACATAGCCACATACATTTGACTCCTTTTTAACATTTTGAAGTATGAGCCTGTTTAATATTTTTTCGGATATTTTAAATGTGCTTGAAAGAATCGCTGATAATTCCACTATATATATTATGGAAAGTAATAAAGAGAAACTTAGGGCCAAATTTCCTTTAAAACAACGCCAAAATTTGAATGTCAATCATACAAATCTAACCAATCAGGATCTCACTTCCCCGACAAACAACTCTTAACAGTGAACAACAAACAAGTGAGACCAGGAGCAACCAACCACATGCAAGCAATGTTTATGTGATCAACCTATCTAGCCACACCTTAAATAACGGTCAACCTTGCATTACTTGATAAAGGCCTAAACTTTGCAGTAGCACCTAGAACTGTTAATAAACTGGATGTTATATACTACATAGAAAGAGGCATTAAATTGCTTCCAAATAATATAGCTGATAAAATTCATTTAGAAACCAGCAATGGTTTGAATAAAAAGAAAACCATATGTACCAATTTGACAAAAACAGAACTAGCAGCAATCGAATCATTAAAAGCTAATCAAGATATAATTATAACAAAATCGGACAAAGGTAATGCCACGGTCATCCTTGACAGATCAACTTATATTCATCAGATGAATCAATTAGTCTCCGATAACAGCACCTATCAGCTTGTGAACTATAATCCGACCAACAGGATAAAGAAAAAAACTGTGAAATTACTTAGGTCTGTCACCTCTTGGCCATCAGACACTGTTAAAAAATTAATACCCCATTATGGCTGTTCTCCCAGAATATATGGTGTTCCCAAGGTACGTACACAAACATACATTCTGCTTCGGCCAATAGTTGAGGGAATAGACAGCCCTAATTATCACCTAGCCAAGAAATTAGTGTCAACACTCAAGGAGTTGGTAGATCATTCCTCCTCGTATATAAAGAACACACACAACACTTCATAAACAAAATTAAAAACATAACAGTAGGCAAAGATGATTTATTAGTCAGTTATGATGTTTCTGCCCTTTTCACAAATGTCCCAATCAGTGACACAATTCTCTTTTTCTACAGAACAAATTTCCGCCAGATATTACTGATCTTTGTCCACGTATTATGTTCCGGTTACTTCATGTGGCAAAATAAATTTTACCTACAAAAAGAAGGTATGGCCATGGGCTCGCTTCCCCCCCATTGCTAATTTTTATATGGAAGCTTTTGAGCAAAGTGCTCTTGATTCCTTTACTCTAAAACCTATAGTTTAGCTTAGATATGTTCACGATGCTTTCATTATCTGGCGCCACACATCAGCCAAACGTTAAACACATTTTTTAGCCACCTGAACAAAACACGAGTGTGTTCAATTTAATATTGAAATTGAAAATCAGAACTCACTCCCGTTCCTGGATACACTAGTCACACGTCTTCCTTCAGGCAGTCTATCCTTCACTGTTTACTGTAAGCCTACACACACACACCAGCCAATATATACATGCTAACTCATATCACCACCCTTCGCAGAAATTTGGAGTCATCAACACCCTCAAAAAAAGAGCTATAACAATTTGCTCTAATGAACGAGCTCTTAAACAAGAATTAAAAATTATTAGCAATACATTTATAAATAACAGATATAGCAAAAATACTATTAATAATACTCTTCATAAAACTTTAAAAAGTAATATAGATTACAGTAAAATAACTCCTATGCATTAAAGGATCATCAGAAAAAATCAATAAAATCCTTCATTATAATCTTAATGCCACTTTTAAACCACTTTTAAAATTAAAAAAACATGTTCAACACCGCTAACGATCATCCCCCCTCCATTGGCACACCCTTCAAGTTTATTGCACCTATAACTTACCTTATATTGGGGAAACTGGACGTACAATCCCTATCCATAAAAGAACACAAACGGCACATTAAATATAATAATTTTGGTGTATCCAGACTCTCAGATCACGCTCTTAACAACCTTCATCGAATTGATTGGAAAAGTACTTGTTCTTTGCATCATACAGAAGCTTGGTATGAACAGAAATTTAAAGAAGCCTGTGAAATTTTGATTAACCACCCTAATCTTAATAATAGGGGTGCTTAAGGGTCAAAGCTGTATAACTAAGAGGAGAGCTCTACATAGCCTTTAAAGGAATGCAGAGAACCGACCAGGGCTTATGACCTAATGTCCAATCCTCACCTTCTCGTGGTGCATCCTGTTGGGTTTCTACCAGGATACTGAACGAACAAGGATGGGCTGGCAATTTGGGATTTAGCTGACCAAATTGTATTCTTATTGGCTTAAACCAATATACAAAATGATGGTACAACATGAAAAAATTTCATGCTGGCTGGGGTGTTGCCCGGTTAAACAAGGCCCCCGTTGTTTTCCCCAGGGAATCAGGACGAACAGGGAAAAGCCAGCTACTGGAACAAATCTGAAATAACACCCCAACTTAATATCACCAGAGTTAAAGATCGGTACTATTAACATAAGAAGCCTGAATGGCAAAGAAATGCAGCTAGCTGAGGAATTAGATAAGTACCAGATCGACATAATAGGAGTGACTGAAACAAAAAAAACAAAAACTGGTGAGATATTTCTGAGCAGTAAATACAAAATGTTATATTCAGGCAATGATAATCAAGGAAAAGAAGGAGTAGCCATAGTATTCAACACAAAATACGAGGCTCATCTTCTTGAGTGGCAGGCAGTCTCAAGTAGAGACTGCCTGCCATCAAGTAGTGGGCAATGTCAGAATGGGGAATTGGACAATGAGACTTATTTGTGCCTATGGTCCCACATAAGGTTCTACTAAGGTAGAAGTTCAGGAATTTTTTCATGCTTTAGAGAAAGCAACTGACACAATGAAAAAGGAAAAGTTGGTCCTTATTGGGGATCTAAATAGCAGAGTAGGAAATGATTGTCAGATATACAAAAATATTTTGGGAAAATTTGGAGAAAAGAGCATAGCTAATAATAATGGCAAATACCTGTTGGATTTCTGCTCAGGACATGGACTAGTTATTACTAACACCATGTTCCAACATAAAAATGTGCACAATTCACATGGAGAGAAGAGGCAAGGAATAAGAAAAGTCTCATTGACTATGTTATTGTTGATAGTGATGTTTTCTCCCTGGTGCAGGACACTAGAGTGTACAGAGGATTTGAAATTGGAAGTGATCACTATTTAGTCTTGAGCAGGATAAAATTTAATTTCATATTAATTTCATATTGAAAAGAATAACATGTAAGAAAGTTTTAAAGTGAATAAAAGTTGAGCAGCTCTCAGATGTGAACTGTAGACTAAAATACACAAAGATTATTGAAAAAAAAAATGAAAGAGTTTCAGAACAGAAACCAAATCTTGGAGATTCACTGGCAAGCCTTGAAGAAAACCCTGATTGATTCAGCCAGAGAGGCATTTGGTAAGGTTGTCTGCAAAGATAGAAAAATCCGAACTCCATTTTGGACACAGGAAGTTAAAGAGGCAGTGAAGGAAAAGAAGAAAGCATATCAAAAGTTCCTGGCAAATAAGTCAGTTTGTGCTCTTAGAGAATACAAAGACAAATGTAAGAAAGCTAAACAGTGTGTTAAACTAGCTAAACAAAAGTCATGGGAGGACTTTGGCAAGAATATAGAAAATAAATATCAGGAAGGTGGCAAAATATTCTGGAGGTTGTTGAAGAAGCTTAGAAATGGAGGAAAGAGTTTTAAAAGGAGTTAGAGATGATAAAGGTGACATGAAAACGGGAGAAAAAGATATCCTTTAAGTATTGAGTAACTACTTCGAAAAATTGATAGCACATTGGTAAAAAATATTCAACAGGCATACAGTCAGGAATACGTATCCATACTTGAAGTAGAAAAAGCCATCAAAGGCTTGAAATGTAGAAAGGCAGCAGGAATAGATGTTATTCAACCAGAAATGCTGAAGTATGGTGGTATAGAAGTCTTACAGTTGCTGCACTGAATAGTTCAGAGGGCGTGGACAGAGAGGGGAATTCCTGATGATTGGAGTAGAGCTCTCATAGTACCCATATATAAAAAGGGAAATAAAACAGAATGTGAGAATTACAGTGGTGTTTCCCTACTGAGTATTCCTGGCAAGATTTATGCCAGTATACTCGATAAACGATTGAAAAGAATTCTGGAAGAAAAGCTTGATGAAGAACAAGCTGGATTCAGGTCAAATAGAGGCTGTCAGGATCAGATCTTCACTTTATGGCAAATAGTTGAGAAAGAATGAGAATATAACAAAGATCTATATTTAAGTTTTGTCGATTTGGAAAAGGCATATGACAAGGTGCCAAGAGAGAAGCTATTCAATACGCTACAGTTATATTGTGTCAGTTAGGCATTATATCAAACAATACTTAGTCTTTATTTCAGTTGCAAGTCGGCTGTTAGAATTGAAGGAAGTACAGGAAGATGGTTTAATGTTAATTCTGGTGTGACACAACGATGTACATTATCCCCTCTGTTACTCATTATCTATACGGATCACATTATGAAGGAAAGTGGTATTAAACATGATATCAAAATTGGAGATGTTAATGTCGGCGCTTTGCTTTATGCAGACGATGTTATACTTCTAAATAAATCCGCTACAAGTCTGCAAGATTCTCTGACTAAAATGAATAACTGTGTAATAGATATGGTATGAAGGTCAGCAATAAAAAGACAAAGACAATGAAAATAGGCAGAATCATTGAAAATGTTAACTGTGTTGTGAATGGAGAACCTGTGGAACAAGTAAAACATTTCAGCTACTTAGGCACGATTTTTATTGAAGATGGCAATTTAAATATGGAAATAGACAACAGAATCAACAAAGCTGGTATGGTAGGAAGTCAATTGAATAAATTCATATGGAATAAGAGAGAAATTAGTCAGAACACTAAATTAGCTGTATACAAGACGATGTTCAAACCATTTTTAACTTATGGATCTGAGAGCTGTGTCAGAAGTAAAACACTTTACCAAAGACTAGAGACTGCAGATAAGAGTCATGAGAAAGATTAGAAGCATGAACAGATGGCATCAATGGCAATATCATATTAAAAACGAGAATATTAGGAAAGAACTTGACATTGTCAGCATACAGGAATGCGTCAGCAGAGCTAGTCTCAGTAGGTATGGTCACTTAAACAGAATGGGTGAGGAAAGATTAGCAAAGCAAGTGTTCTCTGCCAGGTTGGCAGGAAAACGACCCAGAGGTAGACCATGACATAGGTGGATTGATAGGTACAAAGTGCCTTAGACGATAGAAATGTAAGATCTTATAATGTTGGAGTCTTGACAAGTAACAGACTGATTTAGAGGAAAATTGTAGATAGTAATGATGTAAATTTTTCATGTAGTACTATCATATCGTGTACACCCCTTGAGGGTACATGGCAGGAATTTGATGATGATCTTAATAATAATGGGGGCTTAAAAATCCCAAGAATTTGGATGGCACACATTCAGCCCACTTGGTTTCCAGCAAGCCCTGACTTTAGGACTTGAAACAATTTTTCATTTTTTATTTGCCACTATCCATACCAGTTGTAATTTATATTATTATTATTATTATTCAGGCCTCCAAGGAGTCAAAAGACTCATCGAGGGAGGTCCTTCCTAAGACATAAAGTCTGTCAAGACTCATCAAGGGGAGGTCCCCCCTGAGAAACACAAAGTTTATCATACCACTCTTTAAACTCACTGACCGTTCTCACTCCCACCACTCCATCAGGCAATGCATTCCACGGCTCAACCACCCTCCACACAAAGAAACCACTCCTTACCCTCTTGCTCACAGTTTCCTTTCGTAACTTCCAGGGATGGCCTCTTGTCATCACTCCTTCCCGCTGATCAACCAAGCGAAAGAACTCCCCAGTGTCAACCCTGTAACCACCTCTCAACAGTTTAAAAGTCTCAATCATATCACCTCTCCTTCTTCTGTCCACCAAACTCTGCAGTCCACATTCTCTCAGCCGATCCTCATAACTATCCTTGTACAGTCCTGAAACCATCTTTGTCATCTGTCTTTGTATCCTTTCCACAGTTAATTTATCCCCTTCAAATCCTGGGGACCAAATCTGAGAACAATAGTCCAAGTGTGGTCTGATCAGAGACTTATACAACGGAATGATAACCCTCTTATCTCTGCAGGTCAGTGTCCTTCTCATAATAGCAGCAATCCTCTGTGTTACCTTCACCATATGTATACTTATATAAATAATTTTATTTTCTGTTTATTTATTTATCTATTATTTTATACATGAACATGTTACTCTTTAGCTTAAATAACTTTGTAACCTAATAGATAATAACAATAACAGGACTCTAGCCTTGATGTAATGAGTTTTTTTTTTTTTTTTATGTCAGATGTCATGTAAATAGTTTTAATGGTTGATCAGTAACTTTAGCATGCCATGTAGATTGTAGTGCAGCTTGTTTCTTTGTATATACACACACATGCCCGGCTGGTGGCGTGTGCAATATACACAAGCGCTGCAGAAGAAAAGGTGCCTAAAAGATGTCAAAAAATATGAGATAAGAGTTTAAATGAACAACAAATGATACAGAATGGTACATATAATTATGAATGTACGTCATCTTCCGTTCTAGCCCCTTCAGATCTTCCCGGAAATGAACAAATAAATTCTGAAATTGTATCCTGGTCCTGATTATATCTATAATTTTTGATTAAAATTTACAAAAATATACCTAAAATAGTTCTTCTGAATTTTTTGATGTATCATAAATCAACTTATGATTAATTGTTGAGTTCTGTGTAAGGGCCGTATCCTAATTTTAATCAGATCGGATGCATGTGGTCTGGCCCTAAAGGTCAGCTTACTATTGATAACTCATTCTTCTCAACATTCGAGCCTGTTATATTAGCCGGCTGTTAGGGCGGCATCAGTGACACAAAATAATCGGCGAACTCTCGAGTCCAATGCAAAACATTCTTGTAAATTCTCTTATCTATTTTCGTTGAATCTTCCTGAGAGAACTAAGTAGGCTAGTATTCTGTAACATTTCCAACAAGTTATATTGAACAATTGTTGGTATAAAAGAAATATTGTTTTGTATAAAAGACATAAAGGTAGGACACTTGCTTTAGAAGAAATGTACCTATGTAACTAGGTTAAAAAAGGATTTGTAGAAATATGGGGTGAAGTGAAATTCCTGGGTTTTTTGAATTTTTCAAAAAAAAACTAAATGGTTTGGCTCTAATTTGAATAGAAAATAATATTGCTCAGTCTATCAGCATTGATGTACTGCGACAGGATTTTGCTAAAATGAAAGCCAGACGAGTCCCTTTTAGCAAAATTAATGTAAAGAATATTTGAATAAATCTCTTAACTTTATATTACTATTTTATATTATTTTGAAAATTTATATAACTTGAAAAAATTTGTATAAGCAGGACTAATTCATAGGTAACATTATACTGTAAAGCGGTTTTCATTTGTTTTTCATTTCCTGTTCATTTTATTCACACTTTATTCAAAAAAAAACTTTTTTGGAAAGGCACCGAACATTAATCGCACACACAGGAAAAATACTGTGCTGGTCCTGTATATACTTATACTCTAGAAGATGACTTTAATGTGAAGGTCAAAACATCGAGTGTATATATTTTGGTTTATGTTGAACTAAAGTTTTACTCTAACACGGTAGTTGTATCCATAATTTTTCTTAATATATTAAAATTTTTTAGTTATTAAGTTTTTATTTTTTTATAATTTTTATTTTTATTTCTTTTTTATAATTTTTATTTTTATTTCTTTTTTATAATTTTTATTTTAAGTTTTAATTTTTTTTAATAATTTTTATTTCTTTTTTATAATTTTTATTTTAAGTTTTAATTTTTTTTAATAATTTTTATTTTTATTTCTTTTTTATAATTTTTATTTTAAGTTTTAATGTTTTTTAATAATTTTTAAATTTTATACTATATATTTATGCTGCCATTTTTGGATGACTTAAGGTTTGAGCCAATGCTCTATATCTTTTGAATATACAGCATGCCTGCTAAATAATGAGATTGATTTTTTAAGGGACAGCCCTTTGAATAAAAATAATAAACATGTTTATGGTTTTGGCCACTAGAGTGTGTTGTAATTGCAGGTGCGACTTTCAAGTCAGGTGGTGCAGCAGTTTTCTTGCAGCAACCGTTGAAGTAAGAGTGTGTGAGTGGAGTGTGTCACAAGTCTACCAAACAGACTTAAACAGATTCCTCTGGTACTCCACTAGAGATCTTCCTCCTTTGGGAAAGATCTTTAGTGGAGACTTGTTGATACCTACTTGACAGCCAATCAGCTATCTAACTTACTAGTCTGTTATCTAAATCCATCTGTTTCAGTTTAGCTGCAGATTATCGTGTGGCAGTCTACCAAAGCCTTTGAAAAATTTGTTCTCTAACCAGCAGGCACTGTGGATTCAAATTCTGTCATGGGCATGGATGCTTGTTATTGTCTTTTGGTGGGAGATAAATTTCATCATCCATAAATGAAGAGCTGTGAAACCAGCCCTTCATTTATTGGCCTGAAGCAGTTTGAAATGTTCCATGTTTGATCTTTATAGCAGGAGTTTCCAAACCAGGTAAAGAATAAAAAAAAAAAAAAAATTAATAAAAAGAAAAGAAAAAAAAAGTCCATAACTCTAAAAAAAAAAAAATCCTTAACTCTATCACAGTACTAATGTACTATAGGTTTACAAATAAACTTTTTGTTGGAGAGACCCACATAAAAAAAAAAAGAAAGTTATTGTTAAAGATCCCCAGAAGAGTCTTCTTTAAGATTCTTCTCCAGATATTTCAAATGTGGAGGAACTTGTTCTTTATATGAGATACAAAGATAAAAATCAAAACCAACAGGGGTATTTGTATCCTGATTCCTATCCAAAAGTTAACTACTACTACTACTACAAGGGTACTTTGATATATCAGACAGTGAAATGAATAGTTAATTTCATGGACTAGTAGTTGGTTAGTAGGCTTTGGAACATATAAACAGGAAACATGCTGGGTAAAAACAGTGGACTAGTTCCAAAATTGAAGAGCTACATGCCAGATCTTATATAAACACATTGGATTTGCACATAATTTGCATCTTGCTCTGTTAAATTTTATTAAGGATGTTCCCATGTTTCTGACATTGAAACTGCAGTAAAAAAATACATATGTGCATACATGTATGCATACATATATGTGTGTGGTGGCATTCATGTCCACAAACTATGCAGTTACAGTAGCAGCCTTATGAAATGGTGCATTGTCTGAAAGTGACAATGTTTATTTCCATAGAAACACCACAAAGTGGGAAGCACTGCATGAATGCAGTGTCCAGAATGAACTCAGAAACCTCTTGGAGTACAATGTTTGTGGCACTACAAAGAGGTCCATGACCAAACCGGGAAAGCAGGCCCATACCATCACACCTCCACTTCTGACTTTTATAGTTAGGGTTAGGCACTCTGGTGAGAGACATTCCCCAGACATCTGCCATATCCATACCTATTCGTCTGCTTGGTAGAGGGTATAGCATGATTTGTCACTCCATAACACATTCCGAGCTTCTAAGTCCCACTATACACACACTCTTTGTACCACTGAAGATGATGCTTCATGTTGGTTTCAGTAATGTGATCTTGCATATTGTGATCTTACTGTGGAAACCCATGTTGTGAGTCTCAGTTCTGAATATTTTTGTGCAGATTTGTGGTTCAGTCAATGCCCAGAACTCCGCATTCAATGTGTTGGCCTATGAATGGCAGGTTTTACATATTACCCTTCGTTTCACCCTACAATAATGTTCAGTGAGTGTGGTGAGTTGTCCATTGTGTGTAGCAGTTGACTCCATGCACTTCCATCTCAGTATGGTATGGTATCTGAAATGTTTAAAGAAGAAATCAAGATTTCTTCTTTAAACATTTCAGAAAATATTTTTATGATAGTGAAGAAACAGTTTTGATAAATTTGGTGAAAGAGTGATATTAGTACAAAATTTTCAGGAAGCATTTAAGCATACAAGATCTTTTTGAAAGAAACCTGTCTTTATTACAATGAGTAATAAGGACAGGTTTTCATTTCTCTAAAAACTGTTTTAAATTGTGGCCATTATACCAGCAAGTATGTCATTGTTCTAAATGTGGTTTTATTCAAATGAATCTAATAAAAGGGAAGTTATGATAATCATTGAATCCCTCCACTCTGAAGGACTTATTAATTATATATACGAATAGCACTTTTCTGCAGGATTTTGTTCCAGATAAATCAGTTGATGAGTATTTTGCAACCAAGAAAAGACTTGCTAGAGGCTATATGAAACCCTTATGTAAATGAACTGTGGTGCAGTATACATTTTAAATCCATGTAACTAAAAGAAAGGATTTTTGTTTACAATTATGTGTAATGTGTAGTAAGAAATAAAGAATGTTTACTTTAAACAATAAATTACATGATAACCACAGTAATTAACTTTAATGAAATGAAAATACTGAAAGTAACAGTACATCATCAGTTCATAGAAACAAACAAATCAAAGAAACAGGAATACAAGGTACATACAGCAGTCAGTGGTTTGCCAATTAAAAACTGTTGCCACATGCTAGAATTTAGTTTTTAATAATATTATTTATTAATATTATTTTTGGTGGTTGCATAAGATAAGAATCTTCCAAACTTTTGGTGGGGGGGGAGAGAGAGAGAGAGAGACAATCTTTACAATTCAGATTTGGGTGATGTAAAAGAGCTTCACAACTTTCTTTGAAAAGCCGTTCATAAACCTGCTTCTATGGAGAAAATGAGCTTCATCCCACTGTATTCATGTATTCAATATAATATTGATATTCATTAATTTTTTTTCCCAGAGAATAGCCTGTCTGCCCAAAGTATGTTAGATTACATTCACAACTGGTAAATGCCATCATAATATTTAGTTGTTGTTTTTTAAATATCATATACAACATTTATATAAAGCAAACTGATACTTTTGGTGAGTAAAATTTTTTATGGCTAGTAGATTTAAGTTGTATTTGTGGAACACTGGATACAGCCATACCTGGCCACATGATGTGCTAAGTTCAGACTGCCATTTTATAGAGAATCACTGCCTTTTTTTTTTACTTGTTGATGCCTGTAATGGTTTAATGTCATTTATGCAAATGAAAAATTTAGAATAGTTTTCACAAACATGAAGTTCTGAATAGCTTGTCTTAATGGAATACACTAACGGAATACAAATTTGGTCATCAATCTACACCATTAAAAGTGTTTCCACTTTTGGCAATAAGATTATCATATTTACAGATAACTATACTATTAACTAGAGTAGAATTTTTCACTTCATCTTTGCTTTTAACAACTGAAACAGTGGTAGTGTGAAGTAAGTTTAATCTGCAGTCAGTCTCGGTGTTCGACAAACCATTGTAACTAAATTTAATGTTTTTATTCTTAAAATCTAATATAAGTTTTGTAAGTCTTTCTCTGGAAGTAACAATACTCTTACTCCTTTAATTTTTATTATTATTATTATTTTATTTATTTGATGATAACCCCCACACATGAAAGGTTGCAGGATCTATAACACTATGGTTCCATGTGTGGGTAAGTGATTAAGGAGAAAGAAGTAGTCTATTGATATGTTTCTTAAAGAGTTGGAGGTTGTACTCAGTGACCAAAACAGTTTGCGGAAGATTGTTCCAAAGAATAAAGGTTGATGGAATGAAGGAAGATGATAAGTTTATTCAATATATTTGGAGTTGGACATTGTATGAGTTTTGGCCAGTGGCTGCTCTTGTTCTTACTTGATTAGATGAAAGCACCTATAGAAAAGGTACAGTGCAGGGAAAGAGACACCTATTAAGTGGATTGCCTTCGTCTGTATATTGAGTGCACCACCCCAAATATGGGAAAGTATTCCAAGGGTGGTCAGATCTGAGGCTAATAAAGTGTTAGGAGTTGAGAGGAAGAGAAATAATGTTTTGAATGGAAAAGAACACGAAGTTTTTTTAGAGGTTGAGGAGGTTGTGTATGTAATATGTTTGTGACAGGATAAACTAGATATTACAGTCAGCCAAAGAAGAGAAAGCTGGTCTTGAAAGGAAATTGGAACATTATCAAAAGTAAGAAAGGGGATGAAGTGGGTAATAAAGCAGGCTTGAGTTTTTTTTTCTTTTTGGCATTAAGAATCTGAGGAGATTAGTGTTTAAGTCATTGTTTATGGAAGATCTTGAATCTTCTATCATTTGAGTATTACAGGGTTTCTCTTGTGAGAAAGAGGAATGACTCAGTTGGCAAAACTGTGATTAGGATTTTGAAGTCAGAGAGAGAGAGAGAGAGAGAGAGAGAGAGAAGGTCACTGATGTAAGGGAAGAAGAGCATCAATAGAGAAGAATTGTTAGATCTGCCATTATTAACAACAATAAAATAAAATGATAGTTATTTATAATTCACAGCAAACAGTGATGTAATAGAGAAACATTTCACAAACTGTGCATTGGTTGATTCATGGGAGCATCATATTGCTGAAACCATAATGTGAGCAGATCATCATAAAGCCAAAGCACTTATAAAATTGCTCAGCAGAGCCACTAATATCGATTCCAAACCAGTTATTTCTCACAACTAAACCTTACCTTTTCCATCAAATCATGTTATCTAATGGCTATAATTGTAACATAATTAACAAAATATTTATTCCTCCTTCCATTCCATAACCTTCTCAACATACCTAGTACAGTAATGCTATTGCTGTTCCCTATATCTGACTGGAGTCATTTATAGGTCAGAAAACTAGAATGATTCCTACCTCTGCATACCATTTTAAGTAATGTAGAGAACCTACCTTTTAAGAAATACTAAGAGATTGACTATATGACATGACTGGCAGAATTATATAAAAATGAAGATATTAGGAAGAAACTTGGTAATGTTAGTATTCAGAGCTAATTTCAAGTTGTAGAGTTACTTATGGAAGAGAACAGAAGATGAAAGGTTAGCAAAACTGGTTTTTGACACTACTATGGCAGGAAAAAAAAGACTAAGAGGAATACCAAGATCTTGGTAGATTGGTGCAGTAAGAAATGCTTTAGAAGACTGAAAATAAGATGTGAGAATATTGGAGTTCTGATAAATATTATTATTAACATCTGACCATGAAGTCAGAGACCCATCATGGGAGGTACACACACACACACACACACACACACACACACACACACACACACACACACACACACACACACACACACACACACAAAGCTAATCCAACCATGCCTTAAAGTGATTCCATGTGTCCACATTGACAACACATTCAGGGAAATACATTCCCCTTTCCATGAAAAGAATCACTCCTCACCCTGCTCATCTTGTTTTATCCTCTCTCCCGTTCTATGAAAAATTTCTTCCATGTGAACCTGATAACAACCCCTGACTAACTTATGTCTCAATCATATCCCCTCCTCCTATTCACGAAGTTTGCAGTTTACATTCTTTTATTCTGCCTTTATACTCCACATTCCAACGACCACTGACCACCTTTTTAAATCTTCTCTGAACTCTTTCTAACACATCCTTGTCACCATGAAAACCTGGTGACCAAATCTGTGCAGAATAATCCATATGAGGCCTGATCAAAGCTATACATTGGAATCATAACCTCTTTATTTCTACGCATCAAAGTCCTCTGCTTTTTTGAAATTGTCTGATGTGAGACCTTGTGCAATGTGGCCCTGAATTTCAGGTCCTTGTCTACCCCACTCTCAGATCTCTCATCTTCTCTACCTTCTTTAAAGTTTCCCCACTAGCTACATACTTTGCATCCCATTGTTGCTTACCGAATTTCAAAACCTTACACTTTGCAACACTGAACTGACATTTCCACTTGCTACTCATTCATACAATCTCTTCAAGTCCTTCTGTTTGGCCATAACATTTGCTTGACTCTGCATTTATCTCCCCAATTTTGCATCATCTGCAAACAGTTGCATATCACCAGTTAAACCCATTGCAATATCATTAATATACAAATTGAACAATAATGGAAACAACATAGACCACTGCAGCACACCACTAGCGACTTTCCTCTTTTGTCATACTGGACTCGCATATACAACTTTCTGATAACTAGCTGACATCCAGTCACTGATCCAACTTACTAGTCTTTTATCCAATCTCATCTATTTTAGTTTATGTAACAGCTTGTTGTGTGGCAGTCTATCAGAAACTTTTGCAAAATTTAAGTATACCTCTTTATATGCATCTCTCTCTTGTCCAAGACGTTTGTCGCCTTGTTATAGTACGTAAGTAAGTAAAATCTCCCTTTAACAAGCCCATGCTAACAACAACAGAGAATATTGCTGTTAACAACCCATTTCTATATCCTAGTTTTCACCAGTCTCTCCATTACCTTAACCACAACTCCAAACAGACTGTCCTATAATATGTAGCCACAGCCTTATCACCACCTTTATGCAGTGGAACAGTTTTACTTCTTCTCACTCTTCTGGAACCTGTGCTGTTGTAAAACTTATTAAACAAGCATGCCAATGCTACTTCCAATTCCCTTAAGACCTGCGGTGATATGTCATCAAATATATCACCTTATTGACATCAGGCTTGTTTATTTCCTCATATACCTCCTGCTCACTTACAGTTAAGCCATCCTCTCATATGTCCTCTACACATGAGTTTTTCATGAGTTAACCCTGATGGGGATGAAACACTCTTATGAATTGTTCACTGAATATCTCAACGATGTCTTCTGCAGCAGTTACCATTCTACCATTTTCATGCATTAACATCATCTTACCATAATCATTCTTCCTTCTACTTGCTACATCTGAAAAACTCTCTAGAATTTTTCCTTGCCTGAATTGCTTATTTCTACTCATACTGTAATTTTGCTGTTCTTACCAACTGAATCACTTTCCTGACCTGCTCTCTATACTCCTTATGCAAATGATTTCTATCTGTATTCAGCCTGCCTCTGCAGTTATCCTCTTCTTTCAAATTTCATGCTTAAATCCCTTTTTTCATTCATTTGACACCTACTTTATTCATTATTTTGATCTTCAAAATACATTTGCACATTGATGTTGTTAAATATCTTTTGGTCAGTTCCCATGCAGTATTTATCTCCTCTCGCTTAACACCTCATTCCATGTTACAGCTCCAAGCTGTCTCCTAAGCTTTTTATAATCATGAGCCTTGTAATTCCACATATATCCCCAAATAACTGGTGGTATTGGTAGAAAATTGTTAATAGGAAGTTAGTAATGTCAACTTTTCTTGTAAACGCTCTTATAGTATCCTGTACTTCCTTTCAGGGTTACAGAGTGATCAACAGTTATGAATAATTATGAAAACACACTGCCATAATAGAGAACTTATGTTAATTATATTAAAATAAAATTGAATGCTTCAACCTTTATAACTCATATATAATGCTAATAACACCTAGACTCATATCATCACCTTACTCAGCTGGCGATATCAGTCGAAGTGTTATTAGCATCTTCAAAAACATAGCCTTAACAGTTATTATATCAAAATAAATTTGATATAATAAGCAAACCATTTATTTAAAATTGTTACAAAATCCTTCACAATTAAAATAAATCCTTCACAAAATACAAAAAAAAAAAAAAAAGATTACGGTAAGACCATTTTTATACAATGAGACCTGTGGTGAATTCGTCACTAAAAAAACACACGTGCTAACCACAGTGATAAGTTTTAATACGTAAATATTTTATCCCAAGTATCTTGGGACATCCTCAGTACAGTAATTCAAACAATACTAGCAATAACATACAGTTAAGGGCGCATGATTACAATGAAATCTCAATATGCGTGCAGTAACGTGTTATAGAAGTAAATTAAAATATAACTGAAAAAAAAAAATAATAATAATAATATATATAAAGAGACTATTTTACACAATTTTGTATGACAATTTCCCATACTTGAAGAATAGTAAGAATGTCATTACAGTTTAAATTTGGTCTGTGTAGTAGGCCACTTTCTTTATATAAACATGAACGTTTATGTAAAGATCTATGTAAAAGTTTAGACTTTTTCCAATGGATCCTATGGTTTGGGTTTTCAATTCCCTTGTTGAGAGAGACCAGATTTCTGTGGTTTGAAAAGACGAATGTGATCTTGATGTTCCGAGATGCTTTTCTGAACAGATCTACCTGTCTGTTCAAAGTAAAACAAATTACAGGCACATGGGATCTCATAAACGCCAAGTACCATAAGAGATGAGAGTTTGTCCTTAGGAGAAAGTAACAAGTTATAGATCTGGTTGATGGGTTTGTAAGTAGTGGCAAAATTGTATTTCTTCATAATTTTTGAAATATGTTTGGAGATGCCTTTGACATAAGGTATGGGAATCCTATGGGCTTCTTCTTGTCTAGGTTGATGTGTGGGGAAGTGACTGATGATTTTTTGAGTTGTTTTAAGATTATATCCATTAAGTGTGGCTGTATTTTTGATTATTTCTAGTTCTTGGTTTAGCGATTCTTCAGAGGAGCAGAATTTGTGTGCTCTGGTAACTAGTGATTTAATGATGCCAAATTTCTGAGATGGGTGATGAGCGGAAGAATTGGGAATGTAGCGACTTGAAAACATAGGCTTGTGATAGACAGACACGATAGAACCGTCTTCTTTTCTTTGAATTTGTAAATCCAGAAAGGAGATACCCTGTGGAGATTCTTTTTCTAGCGTAATGTTGATGTGAGGGTGAAGATGGTTTATTTATCGTCGATATATCATAGCCAAATTTTTGATTTGGGTTCAAAAGTGAAAATTTTTTCTTCCAGGTGTTCTAGAAACAGGTTTGCTAAGTTTGGTGATAAAGAAGACCCCCATTGCTGTTCCCTCTTCTTGCTTGTAAATTTTACCTTTCCAAGTGAAGTAACTGGATGTAATTTGTCTTACTTTGGACAGACAGATAGATCTGTTCAGAAACGCATCTCGGAACATCAAGACCACATTCGTCTTTTCAAACCGCAGAAATCTGGTCTCTCTCAAGAAGTTTATTTATCGTCGATATATCATAGCCAAATTTTTGATTTGGGTTCAAAAGTGAAAATTTTTTCTTCCAGGTGTTCTAGAAACAGGTTTGCTAAGTTTGGTGATAAAGAAGACCCCATTGCTGTTCCTTCTTCTTGCTTGTAAATTTTACCTTTCCAAGTGGAGTAACTGGATGTAATTTGTCTTACTTTGGACAGACAGATCTGTTCAGAAACGCATCTCGGAACATCAAGACCACATTCGTCTTTTCAAACCGCAGAAATCTGGTCTCTCTCAACAAGGAATTGAAAACCCAAACCATAGGATCCATTGGGGAAAGTCGAAACTTTTACATAGATCTTTATATAAGCACGAACGTTTATATAAAGAAAATGGCCTACTACACAGACCAAATTTAAATGACGTTCTTACTATTCCTAAAGTATGGGAAATTGTCATACAAAATTGTGTAAAATAGTCTCTTTATGTATATTATTATTATTATTTTTTTTTTTTCAGTTATATTTTAATTTACTTCTATAACACGTTACTGCACACGTATTGAGATTCCATTGTAATCATGTGCCCTAACTGTGTGTTATTGCTAGTATTGTTTGAATTACTGTACTGAGGATGTCTCAAGATACTTGGGATGAAATTGCAGCCATTCCGTTTATATATGGAAATATCTGAAAGAATAGACAATACACTGCAAAAATACAGCATTGGCCATGTTTAAACCACCAATGAAAATAAAAGTATACTTAGCTCCTCTACAGATGATTTTTTTTCCCCCATCAAGCGCATATGAAATCTGCTGCATCTGTAACCTATCCTTTAAATGGGAAACAGGTTTTATAATCCCAGAATAAAAAGATGAACACAAACAACACATAAAGTATCTTCATTATGGAAATGCAGCCCTTTCTGACAATTCACACATGCCATCAGATTGATTGGAAAGGCAGCCAGTTCTTACTTCAGACCAAAACATTGTACAAATGTAAATTCATGTAAGCCTGTGAACTGCTTATCAGTCAAGCACATCTCAACAATAATGATGGCTTAAAGGTTCCGAGGATTTGAATGACTCATCTATAATCCACATGTCATCTGGAAAAATAAGAAATCCAACAATTTTTCAAGCAAGAATATCCTTACCAGAAAAGAAAGAATGGAGATTTAAGTGGATAATAATACAGTAAACTCTCAGACAACAAACAAATATTTAATTTAAAAAATTATAAAAATGGAGGAAAACTCGCATAAAGAATTTTATTGACATATAATTTTTGCCTAAGTGTCATAGGCATCATCAGTACAAGATCACAGAAAGGCAGTTAAACAATAACAAACAATTCTAAAAACACCCCTGAGTAGCTAATGTGAGATGATTAAAAAAAAGTCAGTAATTTCCTAACTTATAAGATCCTGGTGAGAACCAGGATCCAGAATTGGGTTGACAACAGTGGTATTATCTTTGATGGACAGCATGGATTTGCTAAAGGGAAGTCATGTTTTTATACTTATTACAATAAGGTGATGGCTTCATTGAACCAAGGAGAGGATACACAGTAGTATACTTAGATTTTGCAAAGGCTTTTGATAAATCAATATCCCGGGAGAGGAAAGTCCCTAGTGGTACACCTCAGGAGTCTATTTTAGGGCCATTGCTGTTTAACCTGTATGTTAATGATATTGGCAAAGATTTGGATTGGAATATTTAGCTGTTTGCAGATGATGCCAAGTTGGGATGAACTATGAAGAGTGTAGAGAAGATGTTGTGGCCTTACAAGAAGACTTGAATGGATTGCGTGAATGGGCATGGGAATGGGGATGTGAGTTCAATGTTGCAAAATGTAAGGTTTTAAAATTGGGAAAACAAAGATTGGATGTAGAATTTATGCTTGGCAGATATATATTGTTGGAGGTGGAGGAAATAAGAGAACTTGGGGTGATAGTAGATAAGGATCTAAAATTTAGAGGATGCATTGCCAAAATTGTGAAGACAACACAGAGGCTTCTGGGAATGATGCGGAGGACACTGACGTGTAGAAACGAGGAGATTCTTGTTCTATTGTATAAGGCTCTGGTTAGGTCACACATAGTCACCTGATCACCTTGTTTTCAAAAAGGATAAAGAGATGTTAGAAAGGGTCCAGAGTGACTGACTAAGGTAGTTTCTGATCTCTGGAATGTCGAATATGAGGAAAAGTTGAGAAGATGCAGTTTACAAAGTCTAGTGGATAGGAGGAAGAGAAGTGATTTGATAAAGACCTACAAGTTAGTAAGGGATTGTTATAAGATCAATGAAGAGGTTTTACAGAAAATGGTGGGAGATCAGAGGAGAACCAGAGGTTTTCCCTGGAAGCTGTGTAAGGAGCGTATGAGCAGGGGGAAATGAGAAGCAGGCTTTTTGCATGCAGAGTTGTGAATAATTGGAATGCCTTGCCTGAGAGGGCGGTGTCTGCAGAGAATTTGAGTATGTTTGAGTATGAACTGTGTGTATGACAAAAGGACCTCCTAGATGAGTCGTTGACTGCATGGGGTCTTTGGTAATAACTCTGTGCAAGCTTCTCACATTCCATGAACCTATTCATAACTATTATTCCAAGGCCTGCGTCGATATCCATTTAAGTCCATCCAGTGAAGATTACTTGTTACATGTTTGTTTCACGACTTGCTTTGTTACGTGTTTTGATTTTTTATGAAGATGGGGCTGTTTGGCCCATGCTCATTAACAAATCATATCATGAAGAACATAACAATTAAGTCATACTATATTGGTCTCATGGCTTAGGTTGTCACAGCTATCATTTTACAATTAAACCAAATGTAGTTAATGTTTTTGACCACGATTTAGTAGATAGAGGTTTCTTTTATTATTTATTATTATTTTTTTTTTTTTCCCCAAAAGAAACATGGTTGGGCAATATTTAAATAAACATTTGTAGTACATAAAAGAACTTACAAATTGGGTGTAATAGGTCGGAGATTTGATACAAAAACTGTTAGCCTACTAGTTTTGCCACTTTAACTGGTGGCGTCTTCCAGGCAAGATAACTCTACACAGTTGGAGTTATCTTGCCAATTTGTATGTTATGTAATATTTAGTGGTCGAGAAAACATTCATCATAAACATTTGTAGTCTTGTATATGCACCCTGGTTTATTTCCTTCCTGTTTGTTCAGCAATGGTTAGCAATCAAGAGAATTATAATCCATTTGGATGAAATATTTATAAACTGTAAGAAATTTTTGTTGTTATTAGTTACATTTTGTTGAAATACATATACGTTCTAATGAGTTTTTTTTTTTTTTATATATTAACTTAACAAGAAAATTAATTTGAAATGTAATTTGTGTAATTTGAATTTTTTTTTTTTATATTTCAGTGGATGGCCTTAACATTTCCCAAATCTGGAATCTATTTAGATACATGTAGGGAGTGCTACGAAGCATATGTTATATATAACTTTATGGTGTTTCTGCTGAATTTTCTATATTTTGAGATGGATCTTGAGCAGACATTGGATACTAAACCAGCTGTTAAGCACATGATTCCATTGTGTTGTCTCTCTCCTTGTCCTGGAGGAAGGTAAATGTGTTTATTATTATTATTATTATTTTTCAGGCCTCCATGGAGGCAAAAGACTCATTGTGGGAGGACCTTCCTAAGAAACACAAAGTCTATCAAGACTAATCGAGGGGAGGTCCCCTCAAAACACAGTCTATCATACCACTCCTTAAATTCATTGACTGTTCTCGCTCTAACCATTCCATCAGGCAATGCATTCCATGGTTCAACCACCCTCAATGCAAAGAAACTCCTCACCCTCTTGCTCACAGTTTCCTTTCGTAACTTCCAGGGATGTCCTCTTGTCATCACTCCTTCCGGCTGTTCAACCAAGCGAAAGAACTCCCCAGTGTCAACCCTGTAACCACCTTTCAACAGTTTAAAAGTCTCAATCATACCCCCCCCCTTCTTCTATCCACCAAACTCTGCAGTCCACATTCCCTCAGCCGATCCTCATAACTAACATTGTACAGTCCTGAAACCATCTTTGTTATCTACCTTTGTACCCTTTCCACAGTTAATTTATCCCCTTCAAATCCTGGGGACCAAATCTGAGAACAATAGTCTAAGTGTGGTCTGATCAGAGACTTATACAACGGAATGATAACCCTTTTATCTCTGCAGGTCAGTGTCCTTCTCATTATTGCAGAAATCCTCTGTGTTACCTTCACTATCTTTGCAATATGCCCCCTAAATTTCAGTTTTTTTATCAATCCTCAACCCCAGATCTCTTGTCTCTCCTACTTCCTCCAGTATAACTCCTCCCATAGAGTATGCAGCATCCCATCAATGTTTCCCAAACCACAAGATCTTACATTTTGCTGCATTAAACTGAAACCCCCATTCATTTGCCCATCTATCTAGCTTATTCAAATCCTCTTGCAGGGCTGCCGCATCTGCACTATTACTAATAATCCTTCCCAGCTTCACATCATCTGCAAACAACTGAATATTCTTTTGCAATTCACTGACAATGTCACTGATATAAAGGTTAAACAATATAGGTCTCAGTACTGAACCCTGTGGGGCCCCTGAATCCAGTTAACCAATCTGACATTCAGACCCATGTGCTGCAACTTAAATATCAGCTTATCATGTGGCACCCTGTCAAATGCCTTTGCTAAGTCTAAGAAAATTGCAGTATATGACTTTTCCCCCATCTAATGTTCTTGTAACTTTATTATAAAAGGCTAGCATATTGCTAAAACAAGAGCGCCCTTTCACAAATCCATGTCGACTCTCACAGATAACATTACCCTCATCTGCCCAATGCTGTATACGGTCCCTCACTACTTTCTCCAAGATCTTAACAACTACTGATGACACACAAACTGGCCTATAATTAGACACTTCCAGTCTGTTACCACCCTTATGCAATGGCACTATCTTAGCTTCCTTCAATTTCCTGGGCACCTTTCCTGCAGCCAGACTTTTGTTGAAAAGCCAGGTTAAAGGCACTGTCAGTTCCCTAGCACATTCTCTCAAAACTCGTGGTGAAATACCATCCAGTCCCAAAGCTTTACTGACATCCAGAGTACTCAATATCTGAAACACACTCTCCTCCTGTACCTCTAAACCTCGAACCTGCCCTATCCCTCTATCATTAAAACTGATTCCTCTAGGATGAAATACTCCAATGAAGTGTTCATTGAACAATTCCACTATGTCCTCTGCATCAGTCACTCTATTCCCATTTTTATCCCACAATATCATTCTTCCACAGTCATTTCTCCTCTTACTGGCCACATAGCTAAAAAATTACCTAGGATTTTCTTTGGATTTTAGGGCCAATCTCCTCTCATGTTCCAGTTTTGCTTTCCTTACCACACTAGTCACTCTTCTGGCTGTGTCTTATATTCTTCATGCATCTTCTCTTCACCTGTCTCCTTATATCTCTTCCATAGCCTCTTTTTCGCATGCAAGTCCTGTTTAATATTGTTTGTCATCCACTTTACTCCAAATTGTGTCCTCTTCTTCACCCGTGGTATACAACTTACCATTGCTGCTAACAAATATTCTTTCACAATTTCCCATGCACTAATGATATCATGGCCTTCCAATTCCACCCTCCATGTAACTTTCTGAAGTTGACGTCTAAGACTATTATAATCACCTGCTTTATAATTCCACATAAGTTCCTGTCTCTTTGATACTCCTGTATGTGTGTTCCTTTTCCAAGTCAAAACCATATGGTCACTCTCTCCAACTGGTGGGAGAGATGTCATCTCAGTTATTATCAACTCTTCTGATGCTATAACCAAATCCAAAACTCTTGAACCTCTTGTTTCCTCTGTTACATGTTGCCTAAGACATTTGTCCCTCAAGAATTCTAGAAATTCCATTCTCCTATTGCTACATGCATCTTCCTCTCTCCAATTTATACTACTGTAGTTATAATCTTCCATAACAATCATTCTTGCACTTGCCAAACTTAACTGTCTAAACATCTCCTGGTCCCCATCCTCTGTGCTCCTTGGTCTGTTGCAACACCCTACAAAATATCCTGTCTTGCCCACCTCTACCTCACATCATATGCTCTCAAAATCATTTGTCTCACTGCCTTCCAAAGCGTCCACTCTTAGAGGACATAGGTCGTCACTTATCATAAGCAGTACCCCACCACCACGCTTTCCCCTCCTATCCTGCCGAAAAATGCTGTACCCAGCATTAATCTGCCAATTAATTAATCTGATTAATTAATTGGCAGATCTGATAAAATAAACTGTAGATCTGCAATTTGCCAGATTGCAGATCTACAGTCTGGAAGATCTGCATTGTTACATGCAGATTCCTGATTATTATATTATTGTAATTTTTTTTAAATTAATTATTTTTAAGTATAATTTCTGGGAAATTCCCATGCTACTCCTCTAAAACACTATTAATATAATTAACGGCTATTTTAGCCTGTTTTTGTTTAGGAGTGTCCCTTATATTTAATACATTGGCTAACATAACTCAAAAGAGGTATATATATAAAATTTAGGACATTACGGGCGAGTGTAGAAGGCAATTATGGCAGAATAAAAAATGTTGAAAAATTATGTACATACCTTGATTTTGGTTTAAAGATGCCCTCTAAATCCAAGCTCTTGTGGAAGGGGGGGAAAGAGAGGGAAAGAACGTGGGGATGTACTTGGGACACGGGAAATAAGTTTGGGAACCCGGGTTACTATTAATAATATATATATAAATATATATATATATATATATATTATTTTGTTGTTGGGAGAGGGAGGGGGAGAAGGAAGGGGAAGGGTATCCTTATGTGGAAACTGGGGCAAGGGTTTACGGGGTGTGGACCGTTTCGGTCATCGTCTGACCATCGTCGGAACTTTGTGGGAATGACTGTAGGGCTATGTCAAGGCTGCAAGATGTATCTGCCAAATTTGGGCATTTGTTGTCGCTAAATGGCCGGAGGCGTGGCTTAATTTGTAAGTTTTGGAACGTCCAACATTCGGAAATTAGGTAGGGGCGGTGGACGTTGATAGAATTACCATCACATTTTATGGCAATAGTTTCGGATATTCTAAGCATCGTTTCGTTTTCTTGTTTGTCAATGATTATGGCTTTGTCAATTTCAGGAATGTGTTTTAGTTCAAGGGCGTGAGCTGCAATTTCAGTCTTCCCTGTATTCTGTGGTTTGTTTTTCTTATTGATGTTGCGATGTTTTTTCGTGTTGAGATATTCTGGAATGGGAATATTGCAATCCCTGAAGTGCTCTTGTAGTCTAGCTACAAGAGTAGACTACAATAGCACTTCAGGGATTGCAATATTCCCATTCCAGAATATCTCAACACGAAAAAACATCGCAACATCAAAAAGAAAAACAAACCACAGAATACAGGGAAGACTGAAATTGCAGCTCACGCCCTTGAACTAAAACACATTCCCCAAATTGACAAAGCCATAATCATTGACAAACAAGAAAACGAAACGATGCTTAGAATATCCGAAACTATTGCCATAAAATGTGATGGTAATTCTATCAACGTCCATCGCCCCTACCTAATTTCCGAATGTTGGACGTTCCAAAACTTACAAATTAAGCCACGCCTCCGGCCATTTAGCGACAACAAATGCCCAAATTTGGCAGATACATCTTACAGCCTTGACATAGCCCTACAGTCATTCCCACAAAGTTCCGACGATGGTCAGACGATGACCGAAACGGTCCACACCCCATAAACCCTTGCCCCAGTTTCCACATAAGGATACCCTTCCCCTTCCTTCCCCCCTCCCTCTCCCCACAACAAAATAATATATATATATTATTAATAGTAACCCGGGTTCCCAAACTTATTTCCCGTGTCCCAAGTACATCCCCATGTTCTTTCCCCCCCCTTCCACAAGAGCTTGGATTTAGAAGGCATCTTTAAACCAAAATCAAGGTATGTACATAATTTTTCAACATTTTTTATTCTGCCATAATTGCCTTCTACACTCACCCGTAATGTCCTAAATTATATATATATACCCCTTTTGAGTTATGTTAGCCAATGTATTAAATATAAGGGACACTCCTAAACAAAAACAGGCTAAAATAGCCGTTAATTATATTAATTAATTATTTTTGATAATTAGGAATTTTACTGTTTGTTGTCCTGTTAATGCTGTAGGTAGCACTTTTTTTTGAAAATGATTCTTTAATTATAATTTTATAGTATTTCATTTTCATTGTACTGAGGATGCCTATCATACATAGGCAAAAATTTTATGTTTAATAAATTTATTCATGTAAGTTTTAGTTTCCATGTTTAAATTTTCTAAGTATGTCAATTATGTACCTATATTACAGTACTAATTTTCTGCCATTGACCTTTAGCTTTTTGGGTATTCTGAGTGTTAGTGGTTGGTCACAGGATTTTTTTCAGACATGATGAAAGCTTAGAAACAAGGAAGGCTATATCTGCTTGTGCTGATGCCCAGATGGCTAAGTGTTTGTCTAGCTTTAGTTGTTGTTCACTTGTGACAGTGAAGTTATGCTCTGCGATTAGACTTACAAACTCTCCTTTCAGTGCTTTTGCAAATATATCTAGGTTGGTATTTGTGATGTAATTAAAGTTACTGCATTGGTTTGACTTGTGTGTTCTGTTTAAATTTTTGTTATTAATGTTGAAACTTCATGTACAATGAACAGAACAACTTTCTTCTTCCTCAATTATCCATTCAGAAACCTAGGATAAAATAGCATCATTGGTTATTGTCAGGTCAGTGAAGCTGCTTCCTCTGGTATTTTCAAACATTGGGATATTAGTGTCATTATTTAGTATATGTAGAGAATTTGGTACTAAAATGTCTTTCAGACTTATACCTCTATTTTTTGCTCTCATTAAACCAAAAACAGAATGGGCATTGCGAGGATTAAGCTATGATTGATAGTTAAACCATAATGTTGCCCAATTTTACTAAGTCATATTTGATGTCAGATAGTCTATATGCATACTTGTAACAGAAGTTTGATTCTGTGGTACGTAATTTCAATAAATACAGAGTTTTTGTTGCTGCACTGATACATTAATATTGCCTTGACTTCAGAATTGACAACAAGTATTGTAACTTATTTGCTTTCCAATCTTGTGGAAAATATTTCATGATTAGTTGGAAAGCCACATATTTTGTTGTTAATATTGTGAGGTATTAACATTAATATCATATTTCTTCTGTTTATTAATTCTGTTAAGTTATTTACAGCCTTGAGATAGACTGTTGAAGATTTATTTGAAGACATGCCAGGAAAGTAGTGTTGGCTCTTCTGACTTATTATTGCTTTCCATAATTGATGTTTGCAATTTTGAGCTGTCTCTAGTAGTTAAATGCAAGGCAGTCTGATTAGTGGCATGTGTTTGCAGTCATTTTTAGTTTTGTCATGCTTATCATTTTGTCAGTTTGTATAGTTTACCTTAGACTTATTTTATAGGCACTAGCTGAGTTTGTGTTCCTTAGAGTAGAATGGACAAGTGGTTTTTACCCTATAGTCTTGTGTATGATGATGGTGGAACTTATTGCAGAACACTTACATAGTCTATGCAGTAGCAAATTCTGTGTGTGTGTGTGTGTGTGTGTGTGTGTGTGTGTGTGTGTGTGTAGGATCATTTCAATTGAAATAATTAGGAGGGAGGAGCTGAATAGTATAATTTTCGATTTTGATGAAAGCAAGTTATTTTGTCACCCTATAATTTAGATGGAAGAATTATTATTATTATTTTTTTTACATTTTCCCTGGCAGCCATTTGTATTTCATGGATCCAGAATTTTCACAATTTCTTAGGTTTTGAAGTTAATCACAACTTATTTCCATGTTGTCCAATTTTTTACTGCCATCTTAATGTTCAGTATGTGTTTTATGTTTTGTCTTATTTGCATTTTCAGACAACTAATTTTTTTCAAGATGGTATCTATTGTGAAAAAGATGGTGGATTGCATCTTCGTCTACACCATATCAGGCATTCATCCAGATAGTCCTTTGACTGGCTCAGATTTGATGGAAGAAGACTTAGCTCCCAGATCTGTTTTTCTAACATGTCCCATACATTCTCAATGAGGTTCAGATTTTGGCTTTCTGTTGGCCAGAGAAGATAGTGAAAGCTGTTGTCATGCTTGCTGAATGGTTCTTGTACAATGGAGAGTATCATGGTTGTCCATGAAATAACCATCACCTGCTGGATAAAAATTCAACATTGCTGGATAGATTTGATTGGCAACAGTGTTTAGGTTCCTCGGAGGATACCTAACTTTTCAGCAATATCAGAGGACCTGTTTTGTACCAACAGAACATGCTCCACATCATGTTTACAAGGCAAGCTGGGTTCATTGCTTCGGGCTTCCACCAAGCTTTCTGCCTGCCATTAATACAGAACAGGGTGTGTCATGACTCATTGAACCACACGACTTTTATTCCAGGCATCCAGTGTGCAGTCACGGTGTTCCTGCACCACTGTAGACAAACCTTCTGGCTCTTCACAGAAATCATTGGTTTCCATATAGGCATGTGACTCTCAATACTGATCTGCTTCAATACCATGTCATGCTTGCTGAACAGTTCTTATGCAATGGATGAAAGTAGCATTGTCCTCCATGAAAGTTGTCACTTGGTTGATAAAAATTCAACATTGCAGGATGGACTTGTTCAGCAACAACGTTCAGATATTCCTTGGAGGACACCTGACTTTCCAGCAATATCAGGGGACCCATTTCATACTAACAGGACATGCCCCACACCATGACATCACCACCCCTCCAGAACACTGATTGTGTTTACAAGGCAAGCTGGGTTTATTGCTTCACATGGCTCCTGCCAAACTCTCTGCCTACCATCAGTACAGAAGGTGTGCCATGACTTGTCGGACCACATAACTTTTTTTCCAGTCTTTCAGGGTCCAGTCACGGTGTTCTTGACACTACTGTGTAGACATACTTTCTTGTTCTTCACAGAAATCAGTGATTTTTGTATAGACATGCGACTGCCAATACTGATCCTCTTCAATTCCCTATGCATAGTTCAATGAGATATGGGTCGGAAACATACCTTCATTAAATGCTTCAGTCAGCTGCTACACAAAGCAAGTTTTGTTTGTTCATACAAGCCTTCTCAGACAACAGCAGTCTTGTTCCTGACAGACTTTCTTAGGATCACAGTTATGCCTCTTAAACAAGCTATGTGGATTATTTTTCTGCTGATTGACCTTTCAGAATATCTGAAAGGTCAATCAGCGGAATGATTGACCTCTCAAAAGAATATCTCACCTTTTGAGAAACCAGTCAGCTCTCCTGTTTTCAAAATTCTGGCTGCAGCCAGACAGGCACCCACAATAAGCTCTTTATCAAACTCTGAAAGATCCTTTGTTTTTCCCATTGTGATCAACACTATTAATGATTACAGACCAGCAGCATTCTTAAATAAATGCCTACAACATGTGACCTAGAACACATGACCAATTATTTTTTATATCTGCTGTGTAAGTGATGTTTATTCATATCTGCACAAAGGTTTCTAATTCAGTGGCTGGTATTTGTATACATGAAGTGGAATATGTTCCCCAAACCACCTTGATTGAAGCCTGTGAAAGGTAAAAAAAAAAAGTTTCAAAATTAGCAAAAAATTTAAATTTGGTTGACTTTGACATGAAAAAAGTTATGTGGGAGACAAAATTAAAATCTGAAATTTTTGTAAAATTTACTCTAGGGTGGCTATAAAGCACAATTAGTCACATTCTTCAATTTTTTAAATTGCTTCTTTCATCATATTTAATACATCCCTATATCAAGGCATTGTGACAAATGATAACTGACAGTGGCTTTAATAGGTTGTGATAATATGAATAATTAAACTGACTAGTTTCACCACTAGCATATGATAGTGGCTTTTTCTGGGTTAGGAAGAAAAAGAAAAAAAAAATACAATAAGCAGTAAGCATGAACCTTTAAGTTATATAATGGTTAGTAGGAACCATTACAAAAGTGCAAAAACAGAAACATGTGGAATATGGATATGTCAGTCATTATTCAGTAATTATGCATGATAGTTGCAAGGAAAGTTAGTCTGTGGAAAGATGTAATAAGTGATTTCGAAATATCACATAAATCTTTCCCTGGTTTCTGTTGAGTATGCCTTGTGAGTAGATGACCATTGCAGACTCTTTGATGTTGTAGGACTGAAATTGTTTTCTATGTAAAGCACGGAGCTCTCCTCCTCCCATTCAGTATTGTAGTAAGTGTGGGAGAAGTGGAAAGATAGGCCTGACCTGTCTTCTGTTTTGTTATTTATGTCTCCAATATGCTTTTTTTTTTTGTTTAATTTCGAAACTTCTAAATGTTTGCCCTATGTAAGCATGGCCACAAGAACATGGAATATTGTAAACTCCAAGATGTTTGTTGAAAGGGGTTGTGGTCCTTGGTGAATGTAACAGAGCTCATATAGTTACAATAGGCTTGAAAACCACTCTTATGTCACAAGATTTCAGGAGATTGGCGATTTTGAAAGAAAGCCTACCAGTATAAGTAATGGAAACTAAGTCTCTGTAGTGAATGTCAGGAATTAGTTATAAAACAGGAGTAGGGAATAGTGTTCTTTGTACCATTTTCTTAAAATATCCATTGCTCACCGATAGTTGGAGAAGAGAATGTAATTCTTCTTTTATTATTATTATTTTTTTATTATTATTATTACTATCCGGGCAACTCCAAGGAGTCTACAGACTCATCGAGGGAGGCCATAACATCATGTCAAGAACAACTATTCGACATTGACACAATATCTATCATACCTTACCTTGAACTCATTCACGGTCGTAGCACCCATAACAGACTCTGGAAGTTTATTCCACTCATTCACCACTCTCCAAGTAAAAAAACCTAGCTCTAACTCCCTTGTCAACCACGCTCTTGCCCAGCTTCCATGCATGGCCCCTAGTCCTCCCACCACCAGTCATATTTTCAAAAATATCTTCTGGATCAATCTTATAGAAACCCTTCAGTAATTTGAATGTCTCAATCATATCACCCCTCCTTCGCCTATCGTCCAATCTCTGCAACCCACAAATCTTCAACCTATTCTCATAAGGTTCATTCCACAGACCTATCATCTTGGTCACTCGTCTCTGGATCCTCTCCACTTCCTCCCCATCACGAAGAAACCCTGGTGCCCATAACTAGCACAGTAGTCCAGATGGGGTTTTATCAAGGCTCGATACAGAGGAACAACAACTTGTTTGTCTCTGCATGTTAAAGTATTTTTCAGAAGCCAAGTGATTTGATGAGCTGATTTAGTCACTCTTGCAATGTGCCTGCTAAACTTCAATTCCCTATCCACCAACACTCCCAAATCCCTGGCCTCATCAATCTCCTAGAGTACAGTTCCACCAATGCGATATACTGCTGCTATTCTTTTCACCCCAACGTGCATAACCTTACACTTTGCCACATTAAATTGACATCCATTTTTCCTAGCCCAGTCCTCCAAACTATCCAAATCATCCTGTAAAATTTTGACATCCTGTGCACTCACAATTGCTCTACCCAACTTTGCATCATCAGCAAACAAGTGAACACTTCCTCTCAAATCCTTTCGTATATTATTGATGAACAAATTGAAAAGCAGTGGTCCAAGAACAGAGCCCTGCGGCACACCGCTAGTCACAAGCCGTCTTTTAGACTCCACTCCTGCATAAACCACTCTCTGGTATCTCTCCTTCAACCACCCTCCTGTCCATCTCACCAACCCTATATCTATCCCCATCTGCTCCAGTTTACTGATTAGGGTTCCATGTGGTATCCTGTCAAAGGCCTTGGCAAGGTCCAGTAGTATCACTGTAAACCCATTAGCCCTATCCAGTTCAGCCGTCACTGTGTTATAAAACGTGAGCAAGTTACTGAGGCATGATCTACCCTTCACAAAACCATGTTGTCCCCCATACAATATCCCATTTTCATCTATCTAATCCTGTATTCTTTTCTTGGCTTATTTCTCTAAGACCTTGACAATGATTCCTGATATGCTAATCGGTCGGTAATTCACAACAGCAGTCTTGGAACCACCTTTATGCAGTGGAACTATTTTCCCCTCTTTCCACCCGCTCGGGACTAACCCAGACCCGAGGCTCAAATTAAACAAAATAGTCAAGGGTACTGACAATTCTTTAGCTGCTTCTCGTACAACACGAGCTGGTATACCATCCAATCCCACAGATGTATTGACATTGAGGTTATGCAATAGACTACTCACCTCCACTTCATTCACCACAATTCCCGTATAATCTACTGGTTTATTCGTTCCTGCAATGTCACCACCTGGATGATATATTCTTGCAAAGTGCTCACTCAGTAACTCAACTATCTCAACTGATTCAGTTACCTCCCTATCATCGGCATTCTTTAAAATCATTCTGCATGTACATTTTTCATTTTACTTACTACATATCTAAAAAACTGTTTAGGATTCTCTTTAGCCTGCATGGCCAATATTCTTTCGTAATCCTTTTTTGCTTTTCTTACCACACTCGTCACCCTTCTGGCCTGCGCTTTATGCCGTTCATGTGCCTGCCGGTCACCTTTCTCCTTAAATTCCCTCCATAGTTGTTTCTTTTTTTGCAGCTCAAGCTTAATGGTGTTATTCATCCATTTAACCCCTACTTGATTTATTATTCGGACTCTAGGTATACAGTCAGCCATTGCTTCATGCAAGCACTTCTTAACTACCTCCCATGCACTATCAACTTCTAGTCCTTGCAGTTGTACATGCCATGGCACTGAACCAATCAAACTCCTAAGCTTGTCATACTTTCCAGCCCGATAATTCCACATGTACCCTGTCTTAATTGAAAATTCTATACCTTTAGCCACCTCCCAACTCAAGACCCAATGATCACTCTCACCAATTGGTGGCAATATGGTCATATTTGTTACAGCCAAATCCTCATATGTAATTACTAGGTCAAGCACTGTCTGACCCCTAGTATTTTCCATTACATGCTGTCACAGATAGTTATCCCTTAATAACCGCATAAAATCCAATTCCTTCCTCCCGTGTGTGTGTCCTCTCCTCACTCCAATCAATGCAACCATAGTTGAAATTTCTTTTAGTGTTTCTTCATTTCCCGTAATAAATCTATGATCAGCTTTTTTTTTTCAGCTTATATGTAATACCTAATTTTTGCAATATATGGTGCAATGAAAAGAAATGTTGGAAGTTTTTCCACTTGGTTATACTATAAATTAAAGATGCCAAGAAATTATATTCTTGGTTTAATCCTTTATCCAAGTGTAAGCAAGCAAAGTTTGCTCCTGAAGTAATTTCAGGATTGGGCAACTCGTATATAGCAGCTAATGACGTCACATAACTTGCCTTAGTATCCAATAATGCAAAGCACATATCCTATGGACATGCATAATACTATGCATTATGGGAAAGGTCAGTACTCAGGCAGGTTTCGACCAGTCTCAGTAAAGGTCAAAAAAAGAAATAAATAAATGTCATTCTTCTAAAGCAGTGTTTCTCAAACTTTTTTCGACTACGGAACACTTCACAAATCCTGAAATTTTCATGGAACACCTTGGTTATTTTGTAACGTATAAATTAATAATTAATTGGTAATTTAGCTGATTTTGTATTATTAATCAATAATTGATAATTAAGTATTAATTAATTAAGCATCAATTAAACTATCATCAAATTAATTTGTGCTGACAAATTAATTTAAAAATGACAAATTCCAGAACTTCTCGTTGGACCCCAGTGTTCCGGGGAACACCGGTTAAGAACTACTGATCTGAAGGATAGGTAACTAAACTCACTTAAATCAAAATACAAAATTATATAGCTTCAATTTTAATTTTTAATTTGATTTCACTTGGATTGACCACATACAATCCTGACTAACACATGCAAATTATCCTGGAAATATAGAAAAAATTTCGAGTTGAAAAATTTTATTTAGCTCATCTCCATTATTCTCATGCCACCTAACAGCTGTCTGCAGCAAGACAGCCCATGCAGTACTTTCATGTGCCTTCCTTAGTCTCATGTTTATATTGAACATGGACACACATTATATTTGTATTTATACACTTGAATAATTTTTTGTGCTTGTGTGTGTGTGTGTGTACCGTGATATACAATCATGACTGGAAAAGTAACAGAAGTGGAAGAAGTGAGCCCAAGTATAAATGTCAGATATGATCTAGAGCTCTAATGAAGATTGATCCTAATGTCTCCTGAGGCATTAGTGTCTCATGTTAGAGGATTAATGAAGTGAAACAGCACTGAGAAAGGATTAGAATTAATATTTAATTCTTCCAGTTTTTTGTCTCGGTCACAAAGACATCTTTTAGGAATACACTATGGGACTTGTAACACACATACATAGGTGAAACACATGGATGAAAGATTAGAGTCCTAACTAGGTGGGATGCCCTCTGTGCAGTTTCTTGTTTGTAGTCTTCAAGAAACTACACAAAGATAACAGTGTAGTCATCACCAAAGCTGATAAGGGAAGCACCACTGTAATTCTTAATGGCAGTGAATACAATAAAAAAAAAAAAAAAAAAAAAAAGGATGTCATTGTCAGCGACTACTCTACTTAGCCTTTTGAAATTACAAAAAAAAAACATACTCTTCAGAATTAATTTTAAAAAATACATCGTGCTTGCTTAAAGCTCTTGGCCCCTTTACTTCAAGACAATCTCTCATTTCTAAATAGTTCCCTTCTTTTAAAAAATAAATCCCATCCTTGCAGCAGTTGTACAGTTGTACTCTGCTTTAAGCAGTTTTTTTTTCAAATCTTAAATTGCTAGAGAGAGCTCTTATAATTTTTTCCCTGTTATCATGCCTGAAAAGAATGTTGGATGGCCTAACATGTAAATCTAGCTCAAACCTTTTCTTAATGAGATTGTCATAACTATCCATTTTTGATGCTTAGATTCTTTGTTACAATGTCTGGATTGATAAATTAGATATATCAATCTGTTGATAAATATAATTTTTCAGGTAGATAAAAGAAGTGAATTAAATAACCTGAAAATGCCTGGCAGAAGCCACATAAACACAATTATATGTATTAATTTTAGCGAAGAAGAAGTTGTGTCTGTTTTCTAAATAGTATCATAAATGAATAGTAAGATAAGTTTAAATGGAAACATTGAAGAACATTTGCTCCAGGTTGTGCTAGGTCTAGGGGGTGTTTGTGTAGGCATAAATAAATATTGTCAAGATTCTAGTAGTAAGACTTATACGTTGGTTAGACATAACTGGTAATTAATTTACGGAATTGACAACGCATATAAAGTAAATAAATTAAAGATAACTTTAATGAATCACTTCTATATTTCGGCAATGTCACATTGCCATCTTCGGGAACATAAAGATATGGTATGTGCACTAGGGAACTAACAAAGCAAATGGGGAAGAAAATAAGAACTAATTTTTTTCCTAAAGTCCTAATGGTGCCCTCTTGCGGGCTAATTTGGTAGTCATGGCAGTTGGGCTGAAGTTCTCAAAATGAAAGTCTCCCAAATTTGGGGCAGTTTCATGCACCCAAATTTGTTGAGGTTAGGAACGTTTTTTAGAGCTGCTGAAGATTCTTTGAATAGTCTTTCGTATTTAAACTTGCTGCGATGGATTATTTTTGTCTTCTTCCAACGAATTTTATGGTGGGTATCTAAGGCATGGTCTGCCAGTCCAGAGCGGCTGTACTGGTGAAAACGGATGTAGTCTTGGTGTTCTGAAATCCTGATATTTGTTGTTCTGCCTGTTTGGCCAAAGTAGGACAATTTGCAGCTGCAAGGGACCTGGTATACACCAGGTAGGTCTAGGGGAAGTGGTTGGTCTTTGGTAGAGCGGATAAGGGATGCCAACTTTTTATATGGTCTGTAACAGGAAGTAAGGTCATATTTTTTGAGGATATTAGTTATTTTTTCAGAGGTGCCCTGGATGTAGGGGATAGTGATAGACTTGGTGTAGTCTTTATTGTGGAGGGGGGGAGGGGGGTTGTGGTTTACAGGTTTTAGTATTTTTTGGATTTTTTTGGGGTTGTAGCCATTGGCTAAGAAAGTGTTGAGGATGTGGTTTAGTTCCATAGTCAGGGCCTTGTCATCTGAGCAGATTAATTTTGCCCTGTTATATAGTGTTTTTATCACCCCATATTGTTGTGAGGGGGGGGGATTGCTGGTGAATGTATCTGCCAGTGTGGGTGGGTTTTCTGTAAACAGAGAAAACCAAAGATCCATCAAGCTGGCGGGTGATTAAAGTGTCTAGGAAGGGGAGGGTGTTGTTTTCCTCTTTTTCTAAGGTGAACTGGACTCTGGGATGTTGGTTGTTTAAGTGTGTTAGGAAGGAGTGGAGTGTATCTGAGCCATGTGGCCAAATAGCAAACACATCATCCACATAACGAAGCCAAATAGTGGGTTTTTGTGGGGCGGAGTTTAAGGCTTTCTCTTCAAATGTCTCCATAAAGAAATTGGCCAAGGGTGGGGAAAGTGGTGAACCAATGGCTGTCCCCTCTATCTGTTTGTAGAACTTTCCTTGCCAAACGAAATAGCCTGAGTTCATTGTGAACTGAAATAGGGCTGAGATATCGGGAGGAAACTTGGCTTGGATGAGCTCAAAGATTTCTTTGAGTGGGACATTAGTGAATAGGGAGGAGACGTCAAAACTGTCCATTATGTCAGTGTGTAGGAGTGTGAGGTTTTCTATACTGGCTTTAAAGTGGGCCGAGTTTTTTATGTGTGATGGTGTGTTGCCAGTGTAGTGTGTGAGCGTTTTGGCTAAATGTTTGGCTAATTTATATGTGGGGGAATCAATGCCATCCACTATGGGACGTAATGGCACATTTTGTTTATGTTTATATTAAAAAAAAAAAAAAAAAAAAAATACGAAAACCTGACAAAGACTTCTACTTCTGTACCCCAGCCACCACTTAACACAGTAGTCAACCTCTCGTCGGCAGTTTTAAAGCCTGAAGCACTCACCGCACTTTCACGTGGTCACAATTTCGCCCTAGCTCCTAAAAGGATACCTGCTGAAGAAATCATGATCCAAATAGAGCGTGGAATTCGCAACCTGCCTAACCACATCGCCAACAACGTGAGACTGGATGTAGTCGGTGTTCTCACTAAAGCCAAACCTCCAAAATCCAACTTATCCAAAAACGAATATACAGCCCTACAAGAATTAAAAAACAACAAAAAAATAGTAATCACCAAAGCTGATAAGGGAAGCGCCACTGTGGTACTTAACCAAAAAGACTACAAAGGTAAGCTAAATTCTTTAATACGAGACCGTACTACTTACCTCCCCATTGAATATAATCCGACCAACTCTCAGATTAGAACTATCCACAGTCTCCTTAAGAAAGTCACTTCTTGGCCTGTGGAAGTCACCAACAAACTTAAACCTTATAACTCTAGACCCCCCCGATTATATGGACTCCCAAAAATACATAAACAAAATGTGCCATTACGTCCCATAGTGGATGGCATTGATTCCCCCACATATAAATTAGCCAAACATTTAGCCAAAACGCTCACACACTACACTGGCAACACACCATCACACATAAAAAACTCGGCCCACTTTAAAGCCAGTATAGAAAACCTCACACTCCTACACACTGACATAATGGTCAGTTTTGACGTCTCCTCCCTATTCACTAATGTCCCACTCAAAGAAATCTTTGAGCTCATCCAAGCCAAGTTTCCTCCCGATATCTCAGCCCTATTTCAGTTCACAATGAACTCAGGCTATTTCGTTTGGCAAGGAAAGTTCTACAAACAGATAGAGGGGACAGCCATTGGTTCACCACTTTCCCCACCCTTGGCCAATTTCTTTATGGAGACATTTGAAGAGAAAGCCTTAAACTCCGCCCCACAAAAACCCACTATTTGGCTTCGTTATGTGGATGATGTGTTTGCTATTTGGCCACATGGCTCAGATACACTCCACTCCTTCCTAACACACTTAAACAACCAACATCCCAGAGTCCAGTTCACCTTAGAAAAAGAGGAAAACAACACCCTCCCCTTCCTAGACACTTTAATCATCCGCCAGCTTGATGGATCTTTGGTTTTCTCTGTTTACAGAAAACCCACCCACACTGGCAGATACATTCACCAGCAATCCCCCCCCTCTCACAACAATATGGGGTGATAAAAACACTATATAACAGGGCAAAATTAATCTGCTCAGATGACAAGGCCCTGACTATGGAACTAAACCACATCCTCAACACTTTCTTAGCCAATGGCTACAACCCCAAAAAAATCCAAAAAATACTAAAACCTGTAAACCACAACCCCCCCTCCCCCCTCCACAATAAAGACTACACCAAGTCTATCACTATCCCCTACATCCAGGGCACCTCTGAAAAAATAACTAATATCCTCAAAAAATATGACCTTACTTCCTGTTACAGACCATATAAAAAGTTGGCATCCCTTATCCGCTCTACCAAAGACCAACCACTTCCCCTAGACCTACCTGGTGTATACCAGGTCCCTTGCAGCTGCAAATTGTCCTACTTTGGCCAAACAGGCAGAACAACAAATATCAGGATTTCAGAACACCAAGACTACATCCGTTTTCACCAGTACAGCCGCTCTGGACTGGCAGACCATGCCTTAGATACCCACCATAAAATTCGTTGGAAGAAGACAAAAATAATCCATCGCAGCAAGTTTAAATACGAAAGACTATTCAAAGAATCTTCAGCAGCTCTAAAAAACGTTCCTAACCTCAACAAATTTGGGTGCATGAAACTGCCCCAAATTTGGGAGACTTTCATTTTGAGAACTTCAGCCCAACTGCCACGACTACCAAATTAGCCCGCAAGAGGGCACCATTAGGACTTTAGGAACAAAATTAGTTCTTATTTTCTTCCTCATTTGCTTTGTTAGTTCCCTAGTGCACATACCATATCTTTATGTTCCCGAAGATGGCAATGTGACATTGCCGAAATATAGAAGTGATTCATTAAAGTTATCTTTAATTTATTTACTTTATATGCGTTGTCAATTCCGTAAATTAATTACCAGTTAAATATTGTCAAGGTTACTGTAAAAATTGCTGATTAGTACAAAGGACACAAGGAGATGATAGCACTGTATAAGGCACTGAATCTTCATTGCACAGATCTTGGACATCTGGGTGTGAAAGCATAGAGAAAGTGCAGAGCTGAGACTGTCCTGGGACTGGAAAGCAAGGACAAGAATAGATTGAGTGATCTATTCTTGTCCTTGTAGAGGGGATCCCTTCTCCTCTACAAGCTGTACAGAGCTTGTAGAGGAGAATGGACACATAAGTTAGTGATACGAGCCTATCAGATGGATAAAGAGAAATATTGAATGGGGTAACGAGTAGTGGAGAATGATTCCACTCCACCATACATCAACCTCCCTCCATCCATGCCACCAGCCTCATATTCATTTCCACTTACTCCAACTTATGTAATAGTTTTTTATGCGGTATTATGTCAAATGCCTTCGCAAAGTCCATAATATTACAGTGTAGCCATTTCCTTTATCCAATTATTCTGTCACCTTATTATAAAATGTCAATAAATTACTGAGACAGGACCTACCTTTTACAAAACCATGCTGCCCCTATAAAGTATCATATTCCTATCCTAAATTTTACTTTTACCAACTTTTCCAAACCTTTAACCACCACTCCAGCAATATTAATTCGTCTGTAATTTGCTACCTCTGTCTTGGAGCCACCTTTATGTAATGAAACTATCTTACCCTCTTTTCACTCCATTGAAACCTTGCGAGAGCTGAGACATATTAAACAGCTTTGTCAGAAGCACTGTCATTTCACTTGCAAATTCTTGTAGCACATGAAAAAACATACTGTCCAGGCCCACTGCTGTATTCACATTAATATTTTTCAATATACTGAGTGCCTCCAGTTCATCTACCTCAATGTTCCCATTAGTCTCTTTCACCTCAGTAACTGCAAAGTCACCACCTGGATGATATATGCCCTTTGCAAAGTGATCACTTAGTGATGAGCTACTTCTGCTTCTGTCACTTTCCTACCATCAGCACTGAGTAAAGTTATCTTTCCATAATCATTCTTTCTCTTACTTACTATGCAGCAAAAAAAAAAAAAAAACTCTTTTGGATTTACTTTAGCCTGATTTAGCTAATTTTCTATCAAAATCTGATTTAGCCTTCATTACCATACTTGTGCGTAATATTGCTCATGGGCATGCTGACTTTGTTTATATTCTTTCCACAATGCTTTCTTTTTTTTTTTTTTTTTTTTTTTGCAGCTCCTGCTTTATATTATCATCCACTTAATCTCTACTCAGTTTATCCTCCTGACCTATGGATATGCCCTCAGATACTGCCTTGTTCAAACAATCCTTGATCACTACCTATGCACTAATGACATTCATTCCATGTAGTTTCTTATACCATGGCACTTCTTCAAGTTGCCTCCTAAGTTTGTCATAATTGTCAGCTTTGTAGTTCTGCATAAATCCTTTCTTGACTGATATTTCCACATGTTGAACAACCTCCCAGGACAAGACTGCATGGTCACTTTCCCCAATTAGAGGTAGAGTTGCTACTGCAGTTATAGATATCTCTTCAGATGCTTTAACCAGATGCAACACTCTCAAATTCATCCCTTCCATCATATGTTGTTTCAGGTAATTGTCCCTTAGTAACTCTGTAAATTCCATTTCCATTTTGCTATGTGCCCTTTCCTCCTTCTAATCTGTATCACCATAGTTGACATCTCCCATGATAATTGCTCAGCCTGCACTCGTGCTAATCTGTTGATGCATGTCATCCACATTTTCTTCTGGAACCCCAGGTCTATCTATTTTCTCCTATTAGCTTCTATTTCGCACCAGACAGCTGCAAATGAACCACTTCCATCAGATCTACAATCTTCGTTAACTTCTATTTTTGTTGGTTGAAGTTCTTCAGCTATCATTAATAATAGCCCTTCTCCTGCTCTATTTGTTCTATCTTCTCAGAAAATACAATATCCATTACATTATATCCCTGTAACTACATCATTCGCTGACAACCAGGTCTTGCTGATGCCAATAATTTTTGACCAAGTTGAGCTGACTAATGCAAAAAACTCCTATCCTCTATTTCTGATACTTCGGGAATTCATGTACACGTATTTCAACATTTCTTTGGGCCCTGCAGTTACCCTTACATAATGTCATTACCTGCCCATTCAGATTCAAAACCTGGGAAAGTGCATTCAACTCAGTAATCATTCCTGCAATCATACTTATCTTTCCCAGGGTTTTCTAGACACATGCTTGATTGCTTGTCCTCTAATATCTCTATTTCCACGGTTTTGCACATCCAGCGTCTCACTGAACAACACTTTCTCCACGAACCTAACTTCAAAACCATTTCAGTGCAGTCCATCAGGCATTTACAGGTCCTTACATCCATCAAATTCACTTCTCAATTCTGTCCTATCATACAAAGTCAGCAGACTCACAATTTTTACTTTCTTACTCTTCATTTTTGCTTCTTCTAACAACTCTTTCATATCTTCTCTCATTGCATATTTCTCACCTTTCGAATCATTTGTGCCTGCCAAAACAATTAACTTGTTTGCTTCTTTCTTTTGCAAACTTCACTAACATCCTTTATCTTCATACCTGGAAAAGATGCTTTCATCACTTTCTCATTGAGTATACCTTTTATCATCGAATCCCCATACAATACTATCTATTTTCTTGAAGTCTCTTGCATTTTTATGCTTTTCCCATTTAGTCTTTCTTTCTTTCGTTCTCTACCCTTCTGTACTACTCGTCAATTGTTTCTCCAGTTGTTCAAGCTCACATCTTGCCATGTGAAGGAGTCCACTTAAGCATGCAATTTCTTTCTGCACTAACATCCCATCATCATCATGATAAGTACACAGCCTTATATTTTTGTTCTCTAAAATGCAACACCTTGCAATTATTAATATTAAAACCACACCCCATGCCTTTGTCCAAGTCAAAAGTCTATTCAAATCTTCTTGAAGAGAATTAACATCATTAGTGCTAATTATAATTCTCCCCAACTTTGCATCATCCACAAACAACTGAAGATCCCCAGTCAGTCCACATGATACATGGGTGGTCTGAAAAGTTCTTGGCTTAACATTGGAATTATAATTTATAATTTCAAAATTATTTTTATTTTTCAACATAATCTCCCTTAAGACTAATACATGTATTCCAGCAATGTTCCAGCACCATTATCCAATCCCTGTAGTGGTTCTCAGTAAGATCTGCAAAATACCTCTCTACAGCTGTAATCACCACTTGATTCGAAGAAAAACTCTGACCACCTAGGAAGAGTTTGTTTTGAGAAGAGATAGAAGTCAGAGGAAGCCAAATCTGGGAAATAGGGTGGATGTTCCAACAATTCATAGTGCAGATCTCTTAATTTTCTCATTGCCAAAACACCTTTGTGGGTAGGTGCATTGTCCTGATGAAAGATGTTTTTTTCTTCTGCAAACTGGGTCTTTTCTACAAATTTTTTCGTCTAGTCTGGTTAAAAGATCAGAATAATATTCCCCAGTTATTGTTTTACCCTTTTAAAGATAATTAATAAACAAAATGCCTTTAGCATCCCAATACACCGATTCTATGACCTTTCCTGCTGATGGAACCGACTTTGTTTTCTTTGGTGCTGAACAACCGGCTTCTGTCCACAACTTTGGTCCTAGAACAAGATCTTACAACTTTAAAAGTTAAGAATTGGAAAAATGTCACACAGAAAAGAAAATAATTGCTAAAAATTGTTTTCCAAGCTAAAACTCATTAAGAGTTGGAAAGCTAGAAGAAGACGTCCTAGGACAATGCTTGTGGAGTGGTACTATTTTGCCTTCTTTTCCCTCCTTAGGAGCCTTAAGTACTGCAAGACTTCCATTTAAATAACCAAGTCAAGGGCATAGCCAACTTTTGTGCACATCCTTTAAGAATTCATAGTGATATGTCATCCATTCCTACACACTTATTAACATCTAACCCAATCAACACCTGTTCCAAATCTCCTAATACTTGCCTCCCTTCTATATATTGCAAGGCATCATTTACAACAGTATAATATATGTCTGATAAAGTGCTAATTCAATAATTCCACTATATCCTTTGCGATAGTCACTCTGCTGCCATGACTATCCACCACCGTCAATCTGCCATAATTCTTCTTCTTCTTGCTTGCCATATAGCAGAAGAATTCCCTTGAATTAACCATGTCCTGATCAGCTGATCTCCTCTCATACTTCACCTTTTCTATCTTTACCATGCTCTTCACCTCCTAGCATGCACTTTATACTCATCATGTATCCAATTTCCATCATATGTCTTGTACCTACTCCATAGCATTTTCTTTTCCAACACAGACTGCTTGATTTCACTGCTCATCCATTGCATTCCTGCTCTATTTATTTTCATTTTTCCTTGGTATGCAGTTATATACATTGTGCCAGATATTGCATTATGAATTTCCATGCACTGTCCACATCTTTTCTGTACATCTCATGTACCCAACATATTGCTGCTAGTTGACTACAGAACTTCCCATAATCACCCATCTTATAATTCCACAGATATCTTTTTTAGGCAGTAACCTTTGCTTGTTATCCAATTTCATCACTTCCCAAAAGTACCTCATGATCACTCTCACTAACTGGCAGCAGTGCCAATACCTCATTTACTACATCTTGTGAGGTTATCGCCAAATACAAAACACTAAAGCCTCTAGTTGCTTCAGTTACATATTCCTTATGATATATTTATCCCTCAGAAATTCAACATACTCACACTCCTTATTCCTGTGCACTATGTCCCCCTTCCGTTATGTTCCAGTAATTAAAATTTCCCATCAGTATCACCTTCTTGTTAAATGCCCATCCAATTTGCTTGAACATTTCCCCAATAGTATTCTCTATGTACCCTGACCTATAACAGCATCCTATCAGATATACTGCCCTGTTAATTTCAACTTTACACCAGACAAAAATCAAAATCTGCACATGTACTATTGTTAAACTCTGAATGAAAAGAAAAGTCAAAACCTTTACCTTCATTCAGATTTAACACAATTTATCAATTCTGGAGCCAGTATCAATATATCAAGAGAAAAATAATCAATTGTAAATTATCAGTTCTGTTAATAATTAAAGTCTTATTTAATTTCAATATGATGCATTAAATAAGTGTTCTGTAAATTTAAACTATGTGTAATCTGTGCAAGTGCTTACAATGTTGAAGGCAAAAGGCAATCCTGTTATACAGCAATGGCCTGAAGTCATACTCCTGCACCTAATAGAACGCGCACGCAGATATCCTCCGAATAAAATGCTAGGGGTGAGATTGGCGCTAGGTGTTCATAGGAGTGACGCTCCGGGAGAAATCAGGATGACGTAGGCAAGAAACATAGGGCGCACGTTTTAAAAGATGCTGTGGCGCCAGCTCGTGGCTTTTTTCTCGTTTTCTGTACTGGAGTCATCAGCGGAGAATTCCATCGTGAGGTCATCGCGGCTAGCGGCAGTGTCCATGGGCAGTTCTCGGCTATGGAATGACCTGACATGATAAAGTTCCAGATCACGCCGAAGATCGTAGACCCATGCCCAGCCGATCGATGAGCTAGCGGGGAGCCAGAATTGTTTCCCCCCGTCAGCGATGTGTCATGTCCAAATCCAACTGACGTGTAGAAAAGCCGAGGTTAATCAGGAAATTGAAAGTGCTGTAGGGATATGCATGAGGGCCTAGTGTGTCCCAAACTACTGGTAATGTAAATTCTTATTTGTTAATGTAAAAATTGTGTAGGGGACATTGAATTAGATATATGTAATCCTTCCACTCAGGACTGAACCCTCATTGAAAGAACTTTAGGAGTTATGCTGATGAAACTTAGAAACTCTATACTCTAATTGAAAAAGTAGTGAGAAGATAATTTTAAATAATTGAATTAATGGTGTGAAGATAATTGTGAATGTATGTGAATTATAGAAAGTATAATATTTAATGATGTCTTACATAGATGAGAGTTAGATTTTGTTGGAAGAAATGAATTGAAATTATTATCTAATATGTTACAGGAGATTTAGCAATCTTAAGTGAAACTACTCTCTTCCCAATATTATCTAAAATTAATTTAATGTCAGTAAAAAAATTGATTATAACGTATTATGTCCATTCAGTGTATTAAATATTAATTTCCTTCGAAATGAATATGAAGACTTGCCTGATTTCCATTTTACTGAACCATTCATTAAAAGTTCGAACCTAACCAGGAGATAAGATTGACAAACATAATTTAAGGGGCTACGACTGCGAGATAAATCCTAACAGTGAGATTGTTTAAGAATTACGAGACTGTGTTTGGTTCCATGAATAAATATTCATCAAGTACATTTTAAGGTGGCGCAGTATAAATATAAATTTTCTCTAAAATTAAGAAGGAACCAGTACCTGAAAAGAAACAAAGGAATTGGCACCAATTAACATTTCCTTTGTCCTCATAGCTCCGTGCATATCTTGTAAAATTGCTTATTGGCCTAGATTGAAAGTTAAGACATGACTCACTGATGATAGTTTAAGAAATTACTAAAAAGGGGAAGTCAGAAAAGAAGATAATTATATATATATGATTACAGCTATTAAAAGTAAGTAAAATAAGATATAGGATAAACACAAGATATAACACTATCAACTTCCATACTTTGTGGACATATTCCTCTGCAATCAATAGCACTCTCCCTCCTCTTTTCACATTTATATCCTTCCAGAAAATTATATATTCTTCCATTTCTATTCCTGATATTCTCAGATAATCAAGTTTCAATTATGCTAGTTATCTTTGGGCATACTGACTCAATCAATGCTACAAACTCAGCTTGCTTATTTCAAACGCTCTTTACATTTGTACACAAACATAACAATCCCTGTGTCTTTGAGGCCATTCTACAAGCACCAACATTCTCTAGTTTAGCTACTGACTGATTGCCATTCATACTTGTCTCATCCTCACCTTTACACTACAGCATAGCTACATCTTCAATCTTATATCCATCTTTCTCCTGTCGTACAAACCTATTTAGTTTTGCTATCCTGCTTCTCAAATCTCTGTGATCGTTAGCTACATTAACTTCTTGATTGAAAGTTTATTTTTCACTTGGTTAGACTATAATAAATTTAGTTTAATCCTTTATCCAAGTGTGAGCAAACAAAGCTTGCACCTGAAGATATCTTCAGGACTGAGGTAAGGTACTACAACACCGGGAAACTCGCAGCAAAGGTGGATCAAGCTCTCAACTCCTTGTCTCAGTATCTCCCATAATGCACAGCAAATCTCCTTGCTGACATGTATACTGCTATGCATTAAGGGGGGGGGACGGCACTACCCATACCTTTTTTGACCTTTATTGAGGTCTTGTCAGTGGGAGCCAGGCCCAGAGTGGAGATACTAAGGCAGAAGTAATAGGAGAGGTCATCCTTACCTATAGGAGTTGCCAAAAGGTGTGCCACCTTATTATTAAATTATTCTGGATTTAGAGAAAAATGTTAAAAGTTTATTTTTCACTTGGTTAGACTATAATAAATTTAGTTTAATCCTTTATCCAAGTGTGAGCAAACAAAGTTTATGCCTGAAAATATCTTCAGGACTGAGGTAAGGTAGTACAACACCGGGAAACTCGCAGCAAAGGTGGATCAAGCTCTCAACTCCTTGTCTCAGTATCTCCCATAATGCACAGCACATCTCCTTGCAGACATGTATACTGCTATGCATTAAGGAGGGGGGGGGCACTACCCATACCGGTTTTGACCTTTATTGAGGTCTTGTCAATGGGAGGTACCCGGTGTTATACTACCTTACCTCAGTCCTGAAGATATTTTCAGGTGCAAACTTTGTTTGCTCACACTTGGATAAAGGATTAAACTAAATATATTATAGTCTAACCAAGTGAAAAATGAACTTTCAACATCTTTCTCTAAATCCAGAGTAATTTAATAATAAGGTGGCACACCTTTTGGCAACTCCTATAGGTAAGGATGACCTCTCCTATTACTTCTGCCTTAGCATCTCCACTCTGGGCCTGGCTCCCACTGATGAGACCTCAATAAAGGTCGAAATCGGTATGGGTAATGCCCCCTCCCCTTAATGCATAGCAGTATACATGTCTGCTAGGAGATGTGTTTTACATTATGAGAAATACTAAGGATAGTGATCAGAGCTTACCCCACCATTACTACGAGTTGCCCCTGTCGTGACAGGTTTGCTTATGCTTGGATCCACCGAAACTTTCACAGTTTCTATATTCGGCACAAAACTCTTGTAGTTTAAATAACTTTTATTACTATGAAGAGCACATCATGCTTTGAGTTCAAAAAAAAAAGGCAACAAAGCTGCTAATACTGTAAAAAATGTACAAGAAGTGTATGGTGATAATGTTTTGAATTGTTGAATCTGCCAGTGATGGTTCCATAAATTTCAACAAGGGGATTTTAGTTGAAAGACTCCCCTTGCTCTGGCCATCCTGTCTCTCTCGATAATGATATGCTGGAAGCTACTATTACAAGAATTGCCACTTGAAGATTTAGTGCAAAACTGTTGAAGATTTAGCAAAAGATCTTAATTCATCATCATCATTGACCATCCATCGGCATTTGCAAGAACTTGGAATAGTGTCTCTAAGCTCAGCAAGTGGATTCCTCACAAACTGACAAACAACAGTCAAAGAGAGTGCATCGACATCTGCACTACTCTTTATTCTTGAGAGATTCTGTCTCTGTTTTTTGAGTCGTGTAGTCACTGGTGATGAAAAGTAGATACTGTTCAAGAATGTTAAGCACCGAAGGCAGTGGATTCATTCAGGGGGGAATAGGCTAAACTCCAGCTAAATGGTCAGATGGTTTGTTAAGCATTTGGTGGGATATGGCTGGTATTATGCACTTTGAACATTTGCCACAAACCAAATAATCACAACTGAAGTATACTGTGAACAACTCAATCGATTAAATGAAAAACTGAAAGATAAGAGATGCTCTCTGGTCATTTGAAAGGGTGTTGTTCTTTCACCATGATAACGCATACCTCATAGTGCAAGAATCATCTGTACCAAGATTGAGGAACTTGGCTGGGAAAAGCTTCCACATCCTCCATAATCTCTTGATTTTGCACCTTCAGATTACCACTTATTTTGAAGTTTGCACCGTTTCATTAATAAAAAGCAATGCGATACATTTAGAGGTACTGGAATTGAGTCAGTGCAACTTCTTTGCCTCAAAACCTCCTTAATTCTATAGAAATGGCACTATGAAGCCTTCACAAGGTTGGAAAAGCATTAATTGATTCAAATGGAGAATATATACTTGATTATATTAGCAAGTAATTTATCTTTTATATCCTTTCAAAACTTAATGCTAAAAACGATGGGATGACCTGATATAATACAAATAACAGCTTTTTTTAAAAAAAAAAAAAATAAGCCACTAAAAATGAATCCAATATAACCAGTTATTTTCAAAATACGGCTTATCTTCCATCTCATCTAATAGAACTGTCAGTCTCTATTCTACCTACATTCCTCATAGCTGAACTTACAAAATCATGCTGCCTAATGGCTACATTTTCAATGGAATTCACAACCCTCTCAACATATAAATACAGTGTGTGGTAACACACACACACACTATCAAGAATACCATCATACACCAAAATTATGGAACAGGTACATTGATGATATATTCTTAGTCTGGAACCATGGACCACCTTCACTTCTGCTTTTTCATGAGTACCTGAATCATCAACACCTAACGCAAAATTCGCCTATATGATTCACTCCCACTTCTACCAAGGAATCAGGTAAGGTAAATTAAAAGTCTATATTTTGAAAGCTTACACATACTGACAGACATCTACATGCCTCATCCCATCATTATAGACCTCAAAAATTGGGTATCATTTTCACACTAGGAGCAAGAGCCTGTCGACGCATTGTTGGCAAGGACATACTATCCAAAGAACTTCAACATTTAAGGAACACTTTCTTTTAAATATTCTATAGTGAGCATCTCAACTGACATGAGACCATAGAAATTTCTAGCGAAGAAAATTCACCACACTCCCACCAACAGAGCATGATGGGAAACTAGTAAAAATACTTAAGGAATATAAAATCAAAGTAGTATTTACCCCCTTTATTAAGATGAGATCACTAAGATCTGCAAATCTGGACGTAGCCTGCTTCAATATCCAGATATTTATCGGCTATGGTACAATTGTCAGTCATCTTACTATGGACAGACAGAAAAATTCAATTGAACAACACATCCAAGAATACGTTCAAGATATTGAATACCATAGAAATGAAGCTTCAGCTCTGTCATCACATGTGCTCTCTTCAGCTGTCCCACAAGACATTTCGCAAATGAGACATCAAGTTTTATAGGATAAATCAGCACTATTACACCTTTGCTATGATATAAAAAAAAAAAAAAAAAAAAGAAAAGAAACAAGAAAAATATGGGAATCTTTGGAAATAGCATTAGATTCTAAACATTTAAATATTAACCAAAGTATTAACTTATCTAAATACACCTTAGCCTTCATTAGGTCAAGAGCATTCACATGAATGCATAAACACGCAGAACGTTTAGAACAATTGACTGCATAACAGTTGTCACCTTTGTTAGTCTAGTCCTTACTGTTTTATCTACTAGTTTGTATATTTACACATGAAGAAATCCTGTGCAATTGGGATGAAACATTGTGTTACTAAGTAAATAAATGTTATCAACTTATTCTGGTGTTCTGCCTTATAAACTTTAATCAAATATTCATGAACTGGCAAAGTGCTATTACTTCTGTCTGTGGAATTTTATAAATAACTGGAACTTTAAAGAAATCTCTCTCTCTACTGCTTTCATACCCTGATATCAAGCTTATTGCATATATTTTCCCCAAAAGCGTAACTTCTCCTCTCAGCTCCAGATGTATATAAAGATCCCTGCTTGTAAGTTATTATATTATGGACAGAATAGAGGATTTGCATCATCTGTAGGGAAGAAAATATGAAATATTTCTGCTACCCAATTATGGACATTGTTTTGTTTCTAGCAAAACCATATGGTGGACATGACGCATAAGATCAAATGGCGTGTGTGGGGGGGGGGGGAGAACTATTGTTCTTTATCACAGCGAGTACAAACACGAGAGACTTTTTTTGTGGAATCAGCAGCTGCTCTTAAAAACCACCGATCAATCAAAATAAATATAATTGTGTAAAACTCCCCAGGTATGGAAAACTGTAATCTTAGATCTCCCACTCAACAACCAAAACTTGTTTTAAATATATATATATATATATATATATATATTTGAAACAGATTAAATGAAAAAAAAAACCACTCTTCTTATAGTAATTTAATCTGTTTCAAAAATATGTCTCTCAGCCAATTCAATCAGTTATATCACACACACACTGTACACTTACAGATATGCAACTCTTCGATACTTCTGCGTGTCAAAAGAAGGAGAATCCATTCTGATATTAGGGTAATCAATGCGTTTCGTGGGATAAGTGTGTATTATTATACATTGAAATATTAGCTTTTCTTTTATGAAACTTCTAGTACTTTAAGTG